>NC_068991.1:30159664-30164700 GCF_001194135.2 Octopus bimaculoides
TATATACGTATGTATATATAGTTTACGTCATAAGAATTTAGAAACTATATTGAATCTGTATCCTGATGATCTTTCTTGCAATCGCTCCACTTCTTGTAACCCATAACTATATTCACTGTATTTATGAAAGTGCCCTGCAGGCAATAATAAAAGAAATTCTTCTTCTTCTTCTTCTTCTCCTTCTTCTTCTTCAGTGAGAGGAGTGCATGCCATCAAAGTGACACTGGGGTACAAATATACGAAGCCCAATATACTCATCATGACTACCCGTCTGATATGTGTACACCAAGCACATGCATAAGAGCCATATGTGCGTGACATGATAATCTCATACCAAGAGATAAACAGCGCATGACCTTGCAAGTGGAGCCCAGTTAGAATTTTCCTCAGGTCGAGGAGCCCATTCCGCTCAAAAGCTCCCTGAATAAGTTTTATTTTAAGGAAGATGAACAAAACACCCATGTTTCCAGAAGTGAATTATTCAAACTCCAATGAATTCCTCTCAATGCATGGCTATGATGCTACTTCTGCTCGTGATCAGAAACACACATATCGGCAGCCACTAAGGAACATGCTCAACTGGTTAAGGTCAAATAACTGACAAGCAAATCTGTGGTATTGAGCAGAATATTTGTTGTAGCCCATCTTTTATACCAAGACAAAAGAATGTACATGGTAACATTTCCAATCAGTTAAAATTAGAAGCCATGAGAGCCATTGCCTGGTACATCAGGGCATTATTATCATTATTATTATTATTATTATTATTATTATTATTATTATTATTATTATTATTATTATTATTATTATAGACGTCACACTGTATATAATATCGTGAGGTTGTTGATTGAAGATATTGTGTCTACCGAGGGTTTGTACTGTTTGTCAAGTCACTATCAGTAATTTTTAAGGTAGCGAGCTGGCAGAATCGTTAGCAAGCGAGATAAAATGCTTAGCTGCATTTCGCCCGTCGCTACTTTCTGAGTTCAAATTCCACCGTAGTCGACTTGGCTGTTCATCCTTTCGGGGATGATAAATTAAGTACCAGTGAAACACTGGGGTCGATGCAATCGACTAGTCCCCTCCCCAAAATTTCAAGACCTTGTGCCTTCAGTAGAAAGTATTATTAATATTATTATTATTATTATTATTATTATTATTATTATTATTATTGAGTGAGAGAGCAGGGCATGCCATCAAAGTGACACTGGGGTAAAATATACGAAGCCAAGTATACCCATCAGGACTACCCGTCTGATAAGGGTACACCAGGCACATGCATCACAACCATATGTGCGCGACATAGTGGTCTCATATCAAGATAAACAGCGCATGACCTCGCAGGTGGGGCCTAGTTAGAATTTTCTTAAGGTCGAGTAGCCCATCCCGCTCAAAAGGTCCTTGAATAAAGGTTGTTTGAGGATGTCGAACGAAATACCCATGTTTCCAAAGGTGAATTATTCAAACCCCAAAGAGTTCTTCTCAACACATGACTATGATGCTCCTCCACAACTTCTGCTTGTGATCAGAGATGCACATATTGTCAGCCACTAAGGGACATGCTCAACTGGTTAAGATCAATCAACTGCCAAGCAATTCTGTGGTATTGAGCAGAATATTTACTGTAGCCCATCTTTTATACCAAGACAAAGCAATATACATGATAGCACCTCCAATCAGTTAAGATAAGAAGCCATGAGAACCACTGTCTGGTACAGCATCAGGGCATAAGATGGCTAGATGGTAGAAAATAATGAGCGCGCAGAAAGAAAAACTTAGCAGCCTTACGTATCCTTCTTTACGTTGTGAATTCAAATGCCTTTGAGCTCGACTTTACCTTTCATCCTTTCAGAGTCAATAAAATACGTACCAGTTGAACACTGGAGTTGATGTATTCGACTTACCCTCAAAACTGCTGGCCTTGTGCCAAAATTAGAAAAAAACTAATACCATTATTTTATTATGTTAATCCTCAACTTCCATGAGAAAACTGATAACTTAGAAATGTTGAAACGTTTTACTACAGAAAATTGCAAAATATACATATGTAATGCCAATTTTCCCCTCCGTTGATTACTAAATTTTAATTTCACCTGAAGAATTTCTTAGCTCCAAGAATATTCCACATCATTCGTATCAAAACCTGTTTCAGGTACTTTTCCCGGTAATATTATATTCATTATTTTTATCTAGTTATTTATCGAGTTATTTTTGTTGTTTAACCCCCGGTTGGCAGTGACTGAGCAACTTCAAGATCAAAAGCATTCCATCACTGACCATCTCATCATTTATTTTTCGGTGGACCCTCACTTCCTATTTAGCGGGAGATAAAAAAGATTCTTTCAAGCTGACTGGCTTCAAACTTTCTGCAAGATTGGAATCAATCCAGCCAAGCATGGAATAGATACCATATGAGTAACATTTTCCAAAAGACTTGAAAGTAATCCAAGGCAAATTTTAAAACTTTTTCTTTGGTATATTTTTCACATTTTTTTATATATTTACCCTTGTACAAGCCATATCGATACACTCCTCACTGTATGCATGTTTCTCCTCCTTTCGCTCTCCCCACGCGGTTCTACATGGCCCTATGCTGTGACTATGGATATTTTATAAACTTATATGATCTACCTTACCAACAGTTCACAGCACGAATTCCCATGTACTCAGAACTGCAATATCACAGAACCTAATGTTTCATCCATACCACTGCTTTAATGTTTTATTTATAGTTTCATTCATTTATTTATTCTAATTTTACTTCCTGTAAATTAATTTCTGTTTGTTTACTTTTTTATTTATTCTTTTTTGCATTGCATAGGAGTCAAACTCATCAAAATTGTTGATATCTTCATTTACGTCCAAGGTTTCACTTGAAAAGTAAAAGAAAAAAAAAAAAGACGAAATATATGATAAATAAATAAAGCTGCTGGTAGACTTCCAAAAATAGGATTCCGATAGGATTCCAATTTCTCTGTTCCAGTATCTAAGCAAAAAATTCCTTACTAACTCGCTGTGGAAGAATTAATATATTCGATCCATTACTATTGGTAATTCTTCGACGTGTGAACAAGAGGCAACAACATGAAATTACTTCAACGTCTCATTTCCTAATTGAAAGTTGGACCTCCAATCAAGGTATGTTTGAGCTATTAAACTACGTCCATGCTGGAGCAGTACCTTGAAGGAATTTATTACTTGAATGAATCGATCCTAATACTTACCTTTTCGTTAAGCCTGGTACTTACTCTATCGCTTTCTTTTACCGAACCACTAGATTATGGAGAGGTAAGCAAACCGACACCGGAGTACAAACACAGACACAAAGATACACACACACATAGATAGATAGATAGATAGATAGATAGATAGATAGATGTAAACTGTGATATGGCTATTGTTCACAACAGAACATGTGCAACCTGAGGAAAAGTGTGCCTTTCAGTCGAAGGATTGACAGGGCATGTCAAAAGAGTTCATACTGTGCCGCCTGATTAATACTGTGGCACCCGGTTCATACTGTGGCACCTTCTGTCAGCCAGCACAGCTGTGCATTATGCAATAGAATGTTCAAACCTTTCACCCGGCTCATACAAGGGCCTCACATTGCATCATCAATGGCTCATTTCAGTGATTCTTTCTAGCAACGGCTTTATTCGTATACGAGAAAGCAGCTACTATGTATGTATGTATGTATGTGTGTGTGCACACACACACACATATATATATATAGTTGAAATTTATACACGAAAACAGGTGTACAAACAACAAGCAGTTATATTAGTTTGACGCTCGGGAAAGTGAGAAAGCCTTTTACATTTCGAGCCTATGCTCTTCAACAGAAATGAATAAGAGAAAATAAACGGAGAAAGAATAAAGAAAAAACAGGTGGCTTTAGTGATCAAGCATGGCGGCTGGTTGGGAAAAGATGGTTTATCAGGAGAGGTGAAAAAAAAAGAGGTGATATGTATATATGACGTAAAAGCAGCTCCAGTATAATAAATATTATTACATATACTAATGTATATGCTTTGTGTATTTTCCGGTGGCTGCGTAGTATATAACTCTCATGTCACCGGTGTTAGAACACTTGGCTCCAAACGTAGAGGACTTTCTCACCTTCCCGAGCGTCAAAATAATACACCTGCTTATTGCTTATACACCTGTCTTCGTCTTTTGTTTCTCTGTGAATTTCAACTATATGTATATATTCTTTTTTATTCGTTTACTTGTTTCAGTCATTTGACTGCGGTCATGCTGGAGCACCGCCTTTAGTCGAGCAAATCGAGCACATGACTTATTCTTTGTAAGCCTAGCCCTTATTCTATCGGTCACATTTGCCGAGCAACTAAGTTACAGGGATGTAAACACACCAGTATCGGTTGTCAAGTGATGTTGGGAGGACAAACACAGACACACAAACACACACACACACACACACGCGCACACACACACAGACACACACACACACACACACACACACACACACACACACACACACACACACACACACACACACACACACACACACACATATATATATATATATATATATATATGTATAAGACGAGCTTTGAATTTCTGTCTACCGAATCCACTCACAAGGCTTTGGTCTTCCGGGGCTATAGCAGAAGACACTTGCCTAAGGTGCCACACAGTGTGATTGAACCTGGAGCCATGTGGTTGGTACGCAAATTTATCACACAGCCACTTCGAAAGCTAATGCAGTATCTTGGAAACTGCCCGGCGATTTAATGCATTTACTAATTTAGCACCAACTGGTATCATAACTATTCATATAAACTTTCACCCGCTAATGGGAACTATGATTTCAGGATCTCAGCTATAACCACATCATATATTTATGTGTATATATATATATATATATATATGTGTGTGTGTGTGTGTGTGTGTGTGTGTGTGTGTGTGTGTGTGTGTGTGTGTACATTTATATATATGCAATAACAATACGAACCACTGCAGGAACACATCCTACTTAACGCATGAAATGTGTGTGTGCATATGTATGCGTATAT
>NC_068991.1:30165221-30168630 GCF_001194135.2 Octopus bimaculoides
TATATATATATATATATATGCATAAATTAGACCTATGGACTTGGACTATCTTATAAAACTCTCTGACAAAGCCTAGAGGCATACCTACTTACCCTAATTAGGGCAGGAGTAACAAGATTATACTTACCTAGAAAGGAAGGCGGAAGAAGTTAATATCAGTGGAAGACTGCGTGGAGTTAGCTAGAGTAGATATAGACAATAGTCAAGAAAGTTTATTAAAAGGTGCTGGAGCCACAGCAAGGCATAGGGAAACCAAAACATTAATCGAACTTAAAAACCAGACAAAAGAACAGAAATTATCTGATTGGCAGGAGAAGGCGTTGCATGGTAGATTACCGAAGGTAGTTTCAGTAAATAGTAGTAGTGAGACATGGTTATGGCTGCAGAAGGGAAAGCTATAGAGGGAGACAGGAAGATTGTTAGTTGCTGCACAAGATCAAGCAATAAGGAATAATTGGATAGAAGACAAAATAGGCAAAAACCACGTAGAAACCTAATGTAGATTATGCAAATCAAAAGAATAAAGCGTTACTCATATAGTTAGTGAATGTAGTACGCTGGCACAGAAAGAATAAAAGAAAAGACATGACAATCTAGGGTGAGTAATCCACTAGGAGCTATGTAGAAAGCTAGGGTTTGAACATACTGATAAATAGTATGAACATGAACCAATAAACTAAGAAATACAAGATGTTGGGGTACTTTAACGTTCAGACTGACAGAAGATAGAAGGCCTGATTTGGTAGTAGTAGGTAAAGAGTATAGAAAGTGCCAGGTAATAGACTTTACAGTCTCAAATGAGGAAAATATTAATATGAGAAGTATAGACAAAACAGCAAAGTTCCAGGACCTCTCTATTGAAACTGCGGGGAACTATCGCTAAAGATCTCAACAGATGGATAGAGGAAATAGGCATAAAAACAGTTTAGTACAGCTCCAGAAAACAGTGTAATTATAGACAGTTAGGATACTTAGGAAGGTTCTTGGCATCTAAAGTTACTTGCTGTAACCCAATAGAAGGATTCTTGGCATCTAAGGCTACTTGTAGCCCGATGTTATGATTCTTTTTTTTCCAACAGTCCAACCTGTTGAGTGTATATGAATAATAATAATAATAATAATAATAATAATGATAATGGTAATAACAACAACAACAACAATAATAATATTGACATCAACAATAAAAAAAATAATTATCGATATCATTTTGTGATTCGTGTATACATGCATAATCATACTAATTATACACTATAGAAAGAGTTGATTTGACTCTAACGACGTCATTAAGTATTATTGTTCGATCGGGAATCGTACCTACATAGCTACCTATTTGCGTATATACTTCTGTACGTACATAATATATGCATACACACACACACACACACACACACACACATATATATATATATATATATATATATATATCAATATGTATAAATGTACACACACACACACACACAAATACACACACACATACACACACACACATACAAACACGCTCGCACGCACACGTATATTCCATAAAAAGCAAAGTAGCATAAATTTTACAATTATTTCATAATTTAATTACACTCAACAGCTGTTTCATTTGCAATAATTTTCTGTAATTCCATAATTGCGTAGTTGTGATACGCAATTAAGTAATATAGATTATTTTCAGTTAAATTAATTTGAAACGATGTTTATGCCAAATCATTGGCAGTATTATGAATTATCTTTCAAAAAATCACGATAGTGGTAATTCTGGTCGGAAAGGAACCACAGAGCAGGAAAACGCATTGTTTGCCAAAATAAATAGAACTACTGTAACAAAAATGACTGTAGGGTTAAACCAACACCTTGCACACACAATGTCGACTAAAACCGTTTGTCGCGAGCTCCAGTGTGCTGGATATCATGGGGAAGCTGAAATTGCAAGACCTCTCTTTTCTGCCGTCAATATGGGGAATGATTAAAATGGCGTAAAGAACATCGGAAGTGACCACTGAATCCATGAAAGAATGTTATCGTCTCGCATGAATTGCCTTTCACTATTTCCCCAAGTCCAGGATAACTTCTGGAGGAAGCCCAAAGAAACCTATCATCCCGACTGCGAGGCCCGTGACGTTATGTATGGAGATGGGTCTGTGATGATTTGAGCACTTATATCTTGGAATTCTCTTGGACCTAAAATTGCATTTCATGACAAGGTGAACTCCAAGGTGTATTTACAAATCTTGGGTGACCATGTTCATCCTATGGTGCAGGTATTATTTTCTTATAGACGATAATGCACCAATTACTAAAGTGGTTCAAAATTGGTGTCAAGTACATAAAAATAAAGTGGAACACATACATTGTCTCGCACGCGAAATATTTTTTCCACGAGAGTTCCGGACCTCAATAATGAACTCATTTGCATACAGCTAATCAGAGCCCACCTTGACCTTGTTGTCAATTTAACAAACACATTCCACCTAGTAAACGCAAGACGAAGAACGGTGTTGTTAGTCGACCAATCGCAAAGTTATGCCTGATTTTAGATGGAGTCAAGTAATTAGATAGATTTGCATCTATACCTATTATCGGATTTTGTATGGTAAAGATGTGGATGAAAAAAATGTGGGTAGAGGGGTGATATGCTAGCAGCCTTACTCTTTTACAACCACAGCCTCTACTTCGGTGGATTATATCATCTGCAGCATCACAGGTTGATTCGTTCCTCAGAAGTAAGTTGTGTCTACATTTAACTCTATCGTGGTTAAGGATGTTTCTGCCGCCTCTGTGGTTACTTATGGTGAAAATACCGTTTTTATTTCTTTTTTAGTGACCTTATTACTACTGTAACAGCTATTACCTACATTGATGTTGCTGTCGTTATTGCAACTATTAGGGATATATACAAACTTCTTCGCATATCTAGCCTTAGCAACTACAACGTTATAGTAGATGGCACTCTTTGACATCTCATTCTCTGTGAGTCTGGATATTCTTGGGTATCCTCACAAAAGATTTAAGCATAGCGCGCACATAACTGCATTTATCTATCTATCTATCTATCTATCTATCTATCTATCTATCTATCTATCTATCTATCTATCTATCTAGAGAGAGAGAGAGAGAGAGATACATAGATAGTTAGATTGATACATCCATACATATATAATATATACGTGTATACATACATATACTCTTCTACTCTTTTACTCTTTTACTTGTTTCAGTCATTTGACTGCGGCCATGCTGGAGCACCGCCTTTAGTCGAGCAAATCGACCCCAGGACTTATTCTTTGTAAGCCTAGTACTTATTCTATCGGTCTCTTTTTGCCGAACCGCTAAGTTACGGGGACGTAAACACACCAGCATCGGTTGTCAAGCGATGTTGGGGGGACAAGCACAGACACACAAACATACTCACACATATATACAT
>NC_068991.1:30169556-30170145 GCF_001194135.2 Octopus bimaculoides
CTATCATATAATGTAATAATTTATCGATTGTCCGAAGACTTCGCCACTTGAGATTAAACTGCTTGTCACGTAAATATTTTCATAGTCATGGTTGTGTGTGTATGTGTGTGTATGTATGTGTGTGTGTTAGTGTGTGTGTGTTTGTGTGTGTGTGTGTGTGTGTGTGTGTTTAAGTGTAAATAATCAAGAAAAAGCGTTGACGAAAACAAGAAAACGAGTTAGGAGGGCAAAAAGTAGAGGATGAAAATGGAGAAGGATGGTGCAGAAAGGAAGAAGCGGAACAAATTAATAATAATAATAATAATAATAATAATAATAATAATAATAATAATAATAATAATAATAACATAGTCAACGTTGCACAGGCAGAAATGCTACATTCCAGAAACTTCTGTAAATCGCATGTTTTCAAAAAAATTCGTCTTTTGGGAACTGAATTTTGACTGGAATTACTTGAGAGAATATAAACCAGATGGATGTTGAGGAGGAAGGAAAAATATTGAGAATGTTGAAACAAGCGATTCTGAAAGATTTTGGACAGCCATGTGGCGTATAAGCTTGCTAAATACAGTTAGTTGAACTGACAGAG
>NC_068991.1:30170454-30172293 GCF_001194135.2 Octopus bimaculoides
GAGAGAGAGAGGGGGAGGGAGAGAGAGAGGGGGAGGGAGAGAGAGAAACAGAGAGGGTGAGTAAGACATACATATACAAAACATACACAGACACATGCACACACATACATACACACACACATACACACACGAACGCACGCACACACACACATACATATATATACAGAAACAGAGAACTGGAAAGGAAGGAAGGAAGGAAGGAAGGAAGGAAGGAAGGAAGGAAGAAAGTAAGAGGGAAAGAAAAAGAGAGCGAGAGCGAAAGAAAGAGTGAAACTGACAGACAGACAGTGCGTGTGTGAGTGAGTGTATATGTATGTGTGTTTCGTAAGAAAACATTTACGAAAATAGTGTAAGAGAAATATTTATTGAAAGGAATTAAGAAAAAGCGTGAGAAAGTGATTGAGAGAGAGAGAGAGAGAGAAGGAAAGAAAGAAAGAAAGAAAGAAAGAAAGAAAGAAAAAAAGAGAGACTGAAAGATATTTGCTGCAAAAGGCAAAGATAAACTGCAATATAATTGGAAGGAAAGAGGAATTCAAGAATGTAAATCAGGGAGTTGGAGTCGAAGATGGGATTTGTTTAATGGCAGATGATAGGGCGGCAGGTATTTGGGTGGGGATAGAAGAGTAAGGTAGAAGTGAGAAAGAGGCATGATTTCTAGAGTGTTACCAAAATGTAGGTGATACAACAGTTTAGTGCTTTCTATGTTGATAGTTAAGTCAAAAGATCTGGCTGTTGCTGCAACTCTATTAATGATATGCTGAATATCCTTGTATTTATATATATATGAGTGTCTATGTGTATAACTGGAACATATACATACATATATATATACATACATACATACATATATATATATATATACATACATACATATATATATACATGCATACATACATATATATATACATACATACATACATATATATATAGCATGCAATTTAATGCAAGCAAATTCCACGTCTTCCGCCACCAGCTAATTGGTGCTCAGAAGTCGCAACAAAAATACTTTGGACTAAAAGCAGCGGCAATCCCAGAATCACATACGGTGCGAGATCTTGAGATTGATATGAGTAACGATGCCTTGTTTCACATGCATATCAACAAGATGGCAGCAATGTGCAGGTGAATGGCCGGATGGATTCTGAGAACCTTCAGAACAAGGGACCAGGAAATTAAGCTGATCCTATGGAGAACATTTGTCTTCAGCCGTCTGGACTACTGCTCTCAACTGTGGTCACTTTAGAGTGCTGGATTAATATCGGAATTTGAGGCGGTACAGCGATGCTACACAAAGAAGATTGCGTCAATGGAAAAGCTGAGCTACTGGATGATACTGAAAGAGCTACGAATCTACTCTCTGGAGCGAAGTCGGGAGAAGTATGCAGTGGTATATGTGTGTAAGATACTGGCGCCAAACTTTGGAATCGAGAGTTTTACCAGACCTCGAAATAGATGTCACTGCACTGTTTCTAATGTCTCAGCTGTCCCATCAAAAGTGAGGACCATGTACTGCAATAACTTGGGATTTAAGGTCCCACAGCTATTTAACGCCTTGCCAAAACATCTGAGAGATCTCGATATAGTGGGGGGGGGGGTTTAGATGTGTTCACGAAACAACTTGAACACTTATCCAAGATCTCAGATGAACCAATATCAAAACAGGAAACTCAAAAGAGGGCAGCAATGTCGAACTCCCTCCTTTACCACAAGCCAATCATATAGAATTGGCAAATTAAAGGGTGATTACACTGGTGCTGCCCCGGCATGGCCACAAACCCCTGACTGAAACGCATAACAATAACAGAATAACAGTGTATATATATATATATATATATATAT
>NC_068991.1:30174501-30176992 GCF_001194135.2 Octopus bimaculoides
GTGTGTGTGTGTGTGTGTGTGTGTGTGTGTGTGTGTGTGTGTGTGTGTGTGTGTGCGTGTGTGTGTGTATACGTGTGTATATCTACATGTATGCGTGTGTATGTGTGCTTGTGGGTGCGTGCAAGCCTACATAAGTACAGATATTGAAAGGTTCACTGGTGAAATACACATATATGCACCGACCATTGTTTAACAAATAAAAATACATACAACTACATACAAATATCTAGATAAATGTAGAAACAGCAGCTCTCTTTCTATCCATTAATTAATGCAGCCATGCATAAGAGTTAACCTAAAGTTTCTCTCTTACATATCTACAAACATGAATGCCAGTCTTGCATTTCATATCGTCTCATTTTATTTAACCTCTCGCTGTTTTCCTTGTTTTTATTTCCCTATATTAATCCATCATTTTATGTTTCTGTTCTTTTTTTCTTTTATTTTCTCATTTCATCAAGTTTTTACTTTTCTCTCATATTTACTATATACCACCGTTCTCCTCCTGTTCTTTTCATGCAATTTCTTCTACTCTCTTTGTCTTTTGAAAATATTTAAATCTCTCTCTCTCTCTCTCTCTCTCTCTCTCTCTCTCTCTCTCTCTCTCTCTCTCTCTCTTCCTCACACTATTTACACTATTTACACTTTGCTTTCTTTAATATATGCTCACTCTTATTACTCCTCTCACAGTTATATTTCTGTTTCATTCACTTATGATCATTCTCTTTATTATTTGTACCCCGTTTATGCTTTCCATTCCTATCAAAGCTCTTTGCTTTCCTTCTTGCATGTTCTTTATATACTTCCTCCCCTTCTCTCTCTCTCCCTCTCTCTCTCTTTCATTTCCTCTTTCTTTCTATATCTATCAGTCCACCGCTATGTCTCAAATGTATACAATGTTCTTTTTGTCTTTCACTCCCCTCCACGCACACACGCACACACGCACATCTATTTCCCCTTCTCTCTATCTCTTTACCACTTAATCTCTGACACTCATTCCCTCTTATATACATCTCAATATCTGGTTTCATTCTCCGTCTGATTTTTTGCCCTTTCTTCCTCATTTTTTGCCTTGCATTAACACATGAAATCTTTCTCTTCTTACACGAGCTCCCCCTTCTCTCCAGTTCCTCTCTTTCTCTGTATTTCTTAATCTCTTACCCCGACTCCTTCTGCATCATTGCATTTCTGATGAACAATCCTATTTCACGCCGTTCAGAAGTTACATTAATATTTGTATGTAATCAGCTGTCTTTTCAAATCGATACTTCGACAAAAATTAATTGCATGAATTAGAAAGAGACTATTCGAATTGACCTGGAAATTTTCAGTTGTTAATTAAAAAATAACTGACTATTTAATCGGTATAGAAATGATCTTGTTGAATGCCAAGCTGAACCTGACCGATGTACCAAAGATTACATTCTTCAATGGATCATTTTTTAAGACGGTGAGATGTCCTAGTGTTGATTTGTTCGACTAAAGGCGGTGCTCCAGCACGGCGGCAGCCAAATGACTGAAACAAATAAAAGAATAATAGAATAAAAGAATATGTATATATATTTCGAAATTCACAATTCCTAAAATATATGCATGTGGGTATTTCCTTTACTTGCTTCAGTCATTTGACTGCAGCCGTGCTTGTGCACCGCCTCGCATGTACACGTCTGTAACATATTTTGCTCTTCTTACTTCCCCCTTCTCAATGCTTTTTAAGCAAGCCAACATTCTTTTTGCATTTTTGCTTGCTTTGATCTTTACTTCACTCGCCTCCGACATTCTTCGTTATTGCAACAATTTTCCTAACTTTCACTATTCCAAACATCTTTAGCTAGCAACACCAGTAAACAATCTCTCTCCTTTCTCACCCTTCACTTTCTGTCTGTCTGTCTCTGTCTGTCTGTCTATCTCTCTCTCTCAACGACGACTACAACAAAAATTTTCTACACGAAACCTTAAACTATTCATCGTTCATAAAAGTTATTCCCCTTTGTGAAATGTTTGCTCTACTAACGTCTGATTCACTCCAGTAATTGTATTACAGAATTCTACGGTTTAATGATACATTTTTGTCCGATTTTCGATGAAAAGTTGCTTACGAACAGTTAATCTGTTGTTGAGGAAACGTATTCTTCAAAAACATTTCAGCCATGAACATCTCGTCGTTAAGGTTATGTTATCTATTATGCCGATCTTTAAACTAGGTGGTTATTTTCATCATATCGTTCTTTAGTTGAGGCATAACTGTGGTCTCTTGATGCGAAAAGTTTTCGAGTTTTGCAGATGTTAGTTAAACTTAAATCTTCAATAAATTTTCCTTAACAAAGTTTCTTCAATGCATTCACTTCGGATTATCTACGAAGCATCTTAGAATTTAAATCACATTCATTACGCACACGCATACCATCAATCAAATTTACTTGATGCTACTGTTTCAGTCATGACATTACTACCTTGCTGTATACACACACATACAATATATATATATATA
>NC_068991.1:30177382-30184065 GCF_001194135.2 Octopus bimaculoides
ATATATATATATATATATATATATATATATATATATACATATATATATATACATACATACATACATACATACATATATACATACATACATACATACATAAATATATAAGGCAGCCTCATATAGACACGGAGCGCATAGATGTTCAATGAAATGTACTTTGTGCTTAGGCAAAACATTCTTTATCCTCCTCGAGGAGAAAGTGCTTTAAATCAAAGATCAGAGCTCTTGAACCGCTGTAGACAAGGTTCCAAGTATGTGATGACTTGTCAAAAGATTTCATACAGATAGCAAAATTGGTCTTTAGATTTATTCAATTCGCTCAGAATTACCTACATTTATCGCATATCACCTCGTATAATTCTTATTTTAATTAATTTCATTTTATTTTATTTTACCAATAAATAGACTCTCCAAAAGACTGTTGACTATCAACAAACTACCTAACTCTTCGATACTTTTAGATGCATTCCTCTGCCAACTACACTGAATTTCATCTATGGCCTTTTGCCTACCGAATTTCGAAGTTTAACTTTTGATTATAACTTAAAAGTATGTCCTGGAAAGAAAATCCATTATTTGTCCATTGTTCGTGTATTTTTAAAGATATCCAAAGTTCTCATTATTATTCATTTATTTTATGCTCTCTTTTTAATACTGAAAATGAGTTTTAATGTATCTCGCCTTACTGAACACATAGTTAGACTTAAACTGATATATATTACCTGAAATAATGTATTTTTAGTTTTATAATTTTAATTTTAATTTCATTTCCATTTAACTTATTTTAAACTTTAATAGCCTACACATTTTCTCTGCCAATCGCAAGCTTCTTTACTTAACGAATGTATTAATCTTTTATTTATACGCTTCACTGTCAATAATATTTTTGTTTAAATACATATCAATATGTATGTATGTATGTATGTATGTATGTACGTACGTACGTACGTTCGTATGGATGGATGGATGGATGGATGGATGGATGGATCAATGGCATGTAGGACTAAGTGATTTATTCGGTGAGAAGAATTACCACCTGTACGCGAAAATACAAGACTCGGTGCAGAATTTTTGAGGAAAAGTCAGCTGAAACTTAGAGAGAAATAGTGTTATTGGTTAGAATGTTGGCACCAAATATATTTGAAGAACATGGAGTTAGTGTTTATGTGTCTTCATCTCGCCACCTGAATCCCACATTGGCATAATAAATTCTTTAGGTGTTTCATACGGAAATGAATGACATATCATTCCGTATCCTGAAAAATTTACACATACGAAAACCATTCATGTATACATATGCACGCACACAAACACATACACACATTTATACGTAGATACATGCACATACATACTCACACACACATATATATAATATATATGTGTGTGTTCGTGTGTTTGTGTGTGTGTGTGTTTGTTTTTTATATATATATATATTGTGTATATATATATGTATATCTATATAGAAATATTATATGTGTGTGTGTGTGTGTTTGTATGTGTGTGTGTATGTAAGGGGTGAGAGAGAGAGAGAGAAAGCGTTGGAAATATATTTTCTTTCTAGCACGTTTTATTGAAGACACGATTGTAATTGCAGCGAATCATATTTTATTAACGATCTTTTATATTTCCTTATTATTGCTTTACATCGAATTCAGAACATTAAACCCAAGTCCATTAGCGTCTCAAGACCTTCTCTATCTTGTATTCATAATAAAGTGAATGATTTTGATCGCTACGATTCGTCGTAGACATTCACGATAATTGAAACGATGATGTAACTGTTAAACTCTTCTTCGCTTAACTTAAACTACTTAATTGTTAATTCCTACTTACTCTCAGTAGCCAATAACTGTTAGTCTGTCATTGGGTTTAAGTAGCTGAGATGGAGAAATATAAATAGTCTGCTGATTGTGGTTTTATGCTTTTATATTACTAAAGCTTCCATAGTTAGTCTTTCAGTGGAATTATTTGCATGAGAGGATGGTAGTCTTATCAACTAATGTCTTTCTGTCTATTTCCGTTTTGTGTTCCATGTTTCTGCTATGTGCAACATTTAGCTCTTTGCGGAAAATGGGACTGTTTTGGAACGACAGATCTGGAGCGAATGCAAAACGCTATGCTGAATAAATAACAATATCTCTCTTCAGTATGTTTGGGCTCAAAATAACCATAGGAATCACCTTGGTATTGGTCAACCTCCTGGATATATAAAACTTAACGACCAATAATCAACTCAATGATATTAAATAGCAATAGCTAAACATTAAACAGCTTCTCATTCAATGAAACAAATTATGTCAAGACCGAAAACAAGCACAACCAGAAACTTGTTCACAAACTTTTTAAAACATATTTTTTTTTTTTTGCACAGCATCCTTCATTATTAATAACAAAAAGAAAAGTATTATGTGATTTGGCTTAGCCACCATTTATCAAAAATGTTATAACCCGCACCTGTGCCTGTACTATACAATCCCCACAACATATATATTTCCAGTATATCATTAATTGTGATGTATATCCTTAACCCATGATAGGGAAAATGTTTTTCAGAAGTATAGACTCTTAGAATATCAATATTACAGCATTTAGTTTTGTTTTAGAATATCAACATTACAGCATTTAGTTTTGTTTTCTTACATACTAAGTTGAAACTCCAACAGAGTTGTTGCTATATCTCATAAACGGGTTGATAAATACAATAAATATCACTAATAAACCCGACCGTGTGGTTAACACATCTTTAGGCTGACGATAAACTTGAATGCAGAGGGGAAACAGCTGGGTGGATAATAAGACATTAACCTACCTACCTATGAAGTATCAGTCTGTAACTTGAAATTTCAGATCTGCTGCAGTTGTTTGGTTTTGTTGTTGACGATGTTCTTTGTTTGTGTTGTCTTTGTCATGTTAATGTTGTTGCTAATGTTACTTTTGTTGTTGATAATGGTATTGCTGTTGTTGATAATGGTATTGTAGTTCTTAGCTCCAAATAAGATATCGTCATGCAGGCCACTCGAACTGTGACCACCCTGTGTAGAACTACATTTTCTATTTTTTCCTATCCTTAAAACAGTTATGCATGATATTTGAGGAAGATTTTGCAGCTATATCTTAAGGGTCGAACGCCCACCATAGGTGCTCCCTTACTGACTTATGATTTATTTATAATTCTTGTATTTAATATTTTATTCTGTATTTTTACAGTTTACTGAATTGTCGACTACAAAGAATGTTACCTGCTCTAAACTGGAATTCTATCCTGAACAACGGTAGAGACAGGATTTATCTCTCCCCAGTGGTATGGATGATGGAACAAAGCTACGATTGGAAAACTCGTTGAGTTATTTGAGGCCATTTTTGATATAGTAAACTGATTTGTGAAAGTCTCGTTTCAATTACACATATAGCCTTATATTCACCTTTTTGTTCCAATTGGTTGATAATAATCTATACTATAAAGTTTCAACAAATTTCATTCTACATCTGCGACCTGAACAGTGTCTCAGTTTTGTTTAGAAGCAATGAAACACACCATCTCAGATCAAATCAATTGCCAAGCAGTTATAACTTCGAAATATATTCCATTTAATTTACGCATTGCCATTCTCCTACGAATTTGTCAATTGGACTTCAATGAGGAACCGACATTGCATAGGATAAAGGAAATCAATGATTAGAAGAAAAAAAGAAAAACTGTCAGAAAAGAGAGAAATGAATGTTGTTTTTATAATCTTTATTTAAAAAATGGTAGCATGCAATTTGAAACGTTTGCTTCTGGAGCTTCGCAATGAAACTTGAGAATATTAGTCAATAATGAAAATTATTTGAAATGTTTAACTGTGTAAAATTTAAAATAGTGCAAAATCATTTATTTCATCATCATCATCATCATCAACACTGACGTTTCCTTTATCGTCGCCGTCGTCGTTATCGTCGTTGTCGTCGTCGTCGTCGTCGTCGTCGTCGTCGTCATCATCATCATCATCATCATTTTTATAATTTTCACAAATCATACATAGACTTCCTACATTCATTTCGCTACCGAGGTATGTACAATGTTTTATTATAGTTTGCTATTTCCCCAGGGTATTGCCATTACTCTCTGCAATACATTTACGGTGTTTTGTGCAGCTATTTTCTCAATGCTGTGTACCTTTGTAAGTCTTGTTGTTTTCAATATTATTCTACAGATTTTTTTAATGAATCCCAACACTCATATTATGTATAAGGAGCCTTACTTTTCAGTTCTCTCCCCTTGATTATCTCTATTCGAAGATCATTATATTTGAATTGTTTCTTTTTTTTCGGAAATTCGTTACTATTCGTTCATATAATTGATATTTCGATTAAATACTAGCTCTTTTTCTCAATATCTCTCGTAACAATACTCAGAGGATTAGCCTTCATCGTCTCTGATTGCCTGTGTGGATTATGGCTTATTTTACCATTCTCTGAGACCCTGTCGGTATTTCATAATACTGTCATAATGTTCAGTGTGTGAAAGCCGTAATCATTCTAATGTCTGTATGTTATCTCCTTTGGCTACACCTAGGGCTAATACACATACATACATTACAAGTTCCCCCAGTTCCAAACGTGTTTACTAGTAATTTTGCCCCAATTTCCACATATTGTACATATAAGTGTTGAATGGTGTAAAAGTTTCATCCCGAAAAGCAATCAAAGTTTCTTCAACCTCATTTCGCAAACTCTGATGATAACCTTCAACGTTTACTTTCCTGTGTTTAGACTTTTCAAGTATTGACCTTGTAGTTGCTTGTTTTTAACAGCGTTTTAGTATCGTATTTCGTGGCTTTCTGTAGTGACTAATTGAAAATAATTATAGCATTTTTTACTGCAATAACCCTAATATAGATACATTTTTTTTACCTTATTTTGTATTTATCTAGAATATTTTTCCTTGTATTTCTATCCCTATTTCATTAATTTCGACGTATTGTAGCTATGTGTTTCATTTAATTCTCTTAGTTCTGTATATTTGTCGAACAAGATACTGGTATTTCTTTATAATTTCTTTATTCAACGTTGAATTCACATTTTTGTCTAACCTAATATCTCATATCGATTCTTGTAGAAAATATGGGTACAATGGTTCAAGATTTTCTTTATCAACTGCAGCATACAACTAAAGATTGGCTATGTGAAAAAGATGGGTCTTGTTCTCCCATAGTGTTTCATTTCGAGTCTAGGTAAAGTTAATAAGATGGTAAGGATGTTAGCGCCAAACAGAAAAGAGGTGGACAAAAGAGATTCCATTCGAATACTTTTCTTCAAATACAGACAGAATTTGTTTTTTTTCAAACCCTTTTGTATGTATATCGGCAGGGTTGTTTGCCATTCACTGATGATATTCTTGACGTATCTGCATATTGTTGGTATCGCTAAATTTATTCATAGTTAATGTTTCTAAGATCCACGTGATAGCAATATTGTCGAATATCTTTCTTGTATACCCTCTTGCTACAGTTTCCACTTAGAATTTTGCTGATCAGTAATTGACCTTTACATCTATGTGTAGCCATATGAGCTTTTACATCATCTCTTCTGGGAATGAGTTTTTGAAAGTATTCATTTATCCTCTCCTATGTTATTGCACTTAAGTTCTTTTGTAAGCTGTGAGAGTGGGTGGGATGATCGCAGCTCTACTTTTTAGTGTAATTTTTGTTCCTCAACTCTCGGGGATTAACATGGTTTTTCCCTTCACTGAGCCAGTCAGGTGTTCTTTCCGGCTTTTCCAATAGGTAATTGAATATTTTTGCTAGTACCTTATACCTTCTTGTCAAATATTTCAACCAGAAGGTTGGGATATTATCATTTCCTGATTCCTTCCAGTCTTTCTTTTTCTTGTAGATCTTGACTACCACCTAACCGGATATGTCTCCTCCCCCACCACAAATATCCAGATGCTACGTTTCTAGTTTTGAAAGACTTCTTCTGTGGATTTCCCATCGCTGTCTATATTCTTCCCATACTTTTCCTACTCCTCTTGATGCGGATACTACAATTTATTTCAATATTTTTGCTATCTAATTTTGGCTTAAAGTTGAAAGTGATACCCTCTAAGTCACAAAGAACCTGTTGTTCTCGAATCCAGCCACGTCTCTCTCTGTAAACCAAGAACAGTTTCAACTTCAACTGAAAACTAGATTAAAACAAAATGCAAATTAAATGCAGTGAAGAAGAATTATAAAAGTCTCGGTTGAATATAAACAGAGATGAGAGTACCACGGAGAAGATAGTTCAAAACTACAACCGTAGATTCAAAACATTTGTGGTTGAGGGAGGTACATTAGGTTAGAATGTTAACAAAAACTATACCCCTCAGGATAAAATGATGATAAGTGCATGTATGCGTTTGTGCATGTGCGTCTTACAATAATCCATGTAAGGCAAGATATAATGGTTTCAAATATTGCAACAACGCCAGCAATTTCGGAGGAGGAGTAAGTGTATTACATCAACCCGGTGCTTGATTAGAACTTATTTTATCGAATCTGAAAGGATGAAAGACAAAGCTGACCTCAGCGGAATTTGAGCTCAGGACGGACAAAATGCTGCTAGGCATTTTGCCCGGCATGCTACGATTCTGCCACTTCGCCGACTTAAAGGTATAATAAGAAATAATTGATATTGGACTGTTTTCCTTCTTCATTTCGCTA
>NC_068991.1:30184422-30185108 GCF_001194135.2 Octopus bimaculoides
CACACACACACACACACACACACACACACACACACACACACACGAACCCACACACACACACACGAACCCACACACACCAGCGCGCACGCACGTACACAAGAACATAGATTATCTACGTCTCTTTCTCATTTTTCTCCGCCCTTACCCACATGTTATTTTCATTATATTTCTTTTCCCTCATAAATTTGTTCAGAAAAATAAACTTTTACAAAACGTACACACATTTATTCGCTCATCTTTACACACCCACATGCTACACGCAACTACACACATACACACACATCTTCATATCCTCGCAGTAAAAAAAATTCCATCATTTCCCATAAACTTCGTTCCTGAATCATATGCTTGTTGTTTTTCTTTATTCGCTCCAGAAGAGCTCAAGATGGCTTGACTGAGAAATCCAAAGCAGACATTTCCTCTGATTGGTCCTTGGAGGCCAGCAATGTTAACTTAGGAAACAGAACTTTGGATAACTTATAAAACATTGGATTCTAATCTTGAAATCCAAACACGCAAGAATGTTTACACGTGTGGAGCTAGTCTCCGAAACCAGCTGAGAAGTTATCAGGCAGAAGAAGTCAAAGAAAATGCCATGAAATTGTGGATTATTCACACACACACACACGCACACACACACACACACACACACACACACACACACACACACACACACACACACACAC
>NC_068991.1:30185608-30189269 GCF_001194135.2 Octopus bimaculoides
ATATATATATATATATACACACATACATGCATACATACACATACATATATATGTATGTATATCAACATATGTAGCCTTAATTTACAAGAGTGTGAGGGCGTGTGTATATAAGTGATTTGAAATATACACATAGATTTATACAGAGCGTTATGTGCACATATGTCCACGCATATATGCATACTTACATACATACATGCATGCATACATACATACATACACACATACATACATACATACATACATACATACACACACATATACACGCGCGCACAAACATATATAAGTATATAAAATATGCCTGCACTTTTAGTGTACGTTCCACATTTGTAGTTGTTTATTGCAGCTAGAGTGTGTGTTTCTTTTAGTTCCCACATGTTTTATAAATAAATATACTTCAGTCTGAGTATGTGGCTTAACAATCAACCCCACCATCCTTATACACACACTCACATGCATATATATATACACACTTACGTACACATACATGCACTTACATCTATATATTTGTGTGTTATGTTTGCATATTCAGTTTGTTTTATATAGAAGGCAATTGCTTTACCAGTAATCATCGTATTATATATATTCCAGAAAATATTACAAATTATCTGGATTAACTAAGAAAGACAATTATCAAAGTTTTAATATATTCAAAGTTTAAACATCATTGTAATTGATTATATGTCTTAATTATTTGTCAAGAACTATCATCCACAAGCTAATATCACTTGATACCTTACGTCATGCTTTCCCCAATTGTCTTAGGTGACCATGTAGTCTTTAGCAGACAGTCACGCTTTCTCAGCCTTCTTAATACTTGACTCAAAGAAAAGGCAAGGATGTAACGGCTGGGGATAGAAAAATTTGCCTCATAACAAGGCTAGAACACACTTTGAGGCGCCTTATTTAGGAACACAACGCGCTGCATGATCAAGGAATCGAGCTCATAACTATATTATCATGAGTAACACCTTAACCAATAGACCGGGTGCCTCATTTTCTACGAACGTCCATATGCTAATGCCTATGTTGTACAAGATGCGGTGTGTATCAACATTTCTTCTGCAGTAATCGCAGTCTCTCCCTCAGTCTCACCCTCTCACTCTCTCCCTCTCTCTTTCTCTCCCTCCTCTTTTTTCTCCTTGTCCCTTACTCTATTTCCCACTTTTGAATTTTATGACTTCACATTTGATTGCTGAAGAAATAGGTTGGTTTGTTCACTGGTCTCCTTTAGATACGGTGAGTGTTTTGACTTAAGAAGGTGACAAAGGTAAATGGTGTTTTCGGTGCCATATTTATACGTATCGATATGTTAGCATCATCATCATTATTAAAGTGTTCAACAAATGTACATCATAAAGGCCAAAAACTCACAAATTCTAGTAAAATCTAGTTTAACCCTTGCTACATCAAAATAATTTATATACTTTTAGTCATCGAAAGCAAATCATTATTTCCTCATGTGAAAGATTATTTTGATATCCAAATCACTAACTGAAATACAAATTCTGGTGAAATCTAATGCTGTTTGACTATCGATTATCAAATTACAATGCCCTCAGATTAAATAAATTTATAATTGTTTTTTGAGTAATTTTCGGACGAATCAGCAATAGTTATTTCATCATGGATTGTTTGTTTTAATTCTAAGAATATTCTTGTTTAAAGTACTTTTAGTTTCTCTGATGGTGATGGTAGTGGATGGTTGAAAGTAGCAATGGTGGTGTTACAGTAGATGATGATGATGATGATGTTGATGGTAAAAGTGATGGTGATAGTAAAGGTAGTGGTAATGATGACTTGTGGTGGTGATGGTGGTGGTGGTGGTGGCGACGGTGGCGGTAGTGGTGAGGATAATGATAATGCTGTAGATGGAGGAGGTTCTGAAGGAGGTTGTGGTGATATGTGGAATCGCTGCTGATTGTAGTTAATTGTAGTGATGTAGCTTTAACATAACTTTACTCTATGGTTGATATATTTCAAGACAGAGAGAATATAGTTAAAAAATATACTAACAAAAACAAAACAAAAAAAAAGTGAACAAAAAAATGAAAGAAAAAACAAACAAAAATACAAAGAAAAGTTAGAAGCGATGCAAGTATTAGTAAGTTATTCTTTGACAAGGTCTTCTTCTATGATCCAAGTACCCCACCCCACTCTAAAAGAGTGCTAATAATTCCCACGTGGTGATGCTTCACATATTTTACTTATTATCATCGCTCTCGGCATTATGTCAAAATGTTATGGAAACCTCACAAGTAAACATAATTATGAGAATCATTTATTATAAAATCACTTGTGTACGTGTGTGTGTATGTGTGTGTGTGTGTGTGTGTGTGTGCTTGTGTGCCTATATGTATGTATATGCGTGTGTATGTGTGTATATGTGTATATGTGCATGTATGTGTATGTGTGTTTATATGTGTATGGATGTGTGTGTATGTGTGTCTAATTGTGTGTACGGAGCTGATTTAGTCATGTGTTTGTAGCTATGTGTATGTAATTGTATGTTCATAACTGTGTGCATGTTTCTGTATGTAAAAGTGTTTGTGTTTGCATAAATTTTGGTATGCATGTGTAATTATGCATATGTAGATGTGTACTGTTAATGTGCGTAATTCTATCTATGTAGCTACGTGCATGTGGCTGTGTATCTGTGGCTGTGTATCTGTATGTGTGCTACTGTGTGAATGCAACTGTGTGCATGTAGCTCTGCGTACGTGGCTGTGTAGTTAGCTACGTGTGTATAGCTGTATTCATCTATGTATGACTGAGTTTGTATATGTATGTAAATACGTGCTTGTATATGCAAGAATGTATGCAAGTGTGTGCAAGTATTTGTGTGCTTCTGTATTCGTATATTATTGTATATATGTACGCATTTTTGCATGTATGTGTGCATGTTTGCAGGTATGTATTTGCATGTATGTGCGCATGAATGCAACCAGATGTATATGTTTGTATATGTTACTACATATATGTGTGTATAGTTGTATGTTCGTAATTTGATAGATGTATGACTATGCGCATGTTACTGAGTGTATGTCTATACGATTGTGTATACGTAATTGGATGTACGCGTGTTGATGATTGCGTGCGATATGCAGGAGAAAGTATGCGAGCTTGTATGTGTATGTGTATGTGCCTGTGTGCGCGCGAGAGAGAGTTTTAGTGGGGGAGATGGAAAAACCCTAGTTAGTCAGAGCATCGAGAAACGATGGTAATTAAAAAAAGAAAGCGATATAGACTAACATACACAGTGAGAGAGAGAGGGTCAGAGGGAAAGAGAGAGAAAATAAAATGAAGGAGGGCAAAAGGAGATATAGAGAGGACAGACAGGCAGATCAAATGAGAAACAGCAAGAGACAAAGGATGAAATGTGGGTAATAGCAATTAAAGAAAGTTTCATTAGGTGAGAGTCAGATAATGAGACGAGAAAAGAGTACAAAATGTGTGTATGTGTGTGTGTCTGTGCGTGTGTATGTATACATACAATTATATGCATACATATAGAGATATACATACACATACATATATGTATGTATGTATAAATATATACACACGCACATACCCACAATTCGGCAAAAACTGCTCATACGTCATTTACGACGGGGGAGTCCATTATCATATATATATATAGGTATATATATATATATATATAAGA
>NC_068991.1:30189531-30190236 GCF_001194135.2 Octopus bimaculoides
TATATATATATATATATATATATATATATATACACACACAAACACATAATTTTGTTATTCATAACTACGCATGTTTCTCTGTGTCAGATCTCTTCAGTAGAGGTCTTATTTCATGTCCATATTAACAATGCATTGGATTAAAAGAAGAATTACGTTTGAATGGAGATTGCATTGAGAGGAAACGTCATAACCTCTATGCATGTGTCGTAATTTACAGGGTGGGCCAAATTTCACCCGACAGTAAATCAAAATCCCATAAATACTATCTGTAATTCTGTATCGACTCTAATGGAAAAATGTGTCGCTCAAGAAGGACTTTTGTTTTAAACAATTTTCATGATGCTTCATATTTAAATATATTCATTTGTTTAAACATAAATAAATTTTGGAAGGAAATGGTTTTGCTTTACTATTAGGTGACTTTTGGCCAACCCAGTATATATGGGGCTCAGAGTTGCGTATTGGTGTTTTGTTTGTGAAGAATTTAATCAAATGAAGCCTATGTTTAAAAGGGATTAAATCACAAGAAATGTTTTCATTTCTCCTCCTTGGTTTTGGTTTCCTTTAGTACTTTGTTCTAAATGAAATCTTGTTTTAACTCAGAAACGAAAACTGGTTTTCCACTGCTCTAGGAATCGAATAAGTCCAACACTTGTAATCACAGAAACACGAATATATATATATATATATATATATATATATATA
>NC_068991.1:30190820-30191798 GCF_001194135.2 Octopus bimaculoides
GTGGAATACATATGCAGCTATAAGTCATATAAACTCATAGGCCCTGTTTTGTGGATTCTCTCGCGTACATACGTCGGACCGTCCCAGGAACGCTCATTTCTGCTTGCTGAGTGTACGTGAGAACGTGATATAAAGTGTTTTGCTCAAGAACACAACCGCCCTGTCCAAGAATCGAAAACACATTAAGGCAGAAACGTTAGCACGCCGGGCGAAATGCTTAGCGGTATTTCGTCTGCCGTTACGTTCTGAGTTCAAATTCTGCCGAGTTCGACTTTGCCTTTCATCCTTTCGGGGTCGATAAATTAAGTACCATGTTCTCCGCTTCTTTTGTGTGTGATGTGTGTGTACCTGTGTATAAACACAAACACATACATGAGTATGTATGTATATATATATATATATATATATGTACACATATATCTATATATAATATGTATGCATATGTATTCCTTTCTTTTATTCTTTTACTTGTTTCAGTCATTTGACGGCGGCCATGCTGGAGCACCGCCTTTAGTTGAACAAATCAACCCAGGACTTATTCTTTGTAAGCCTAGTACTTATTCTATCGGTCTGTTTTGCCGAATTGCTAAGTTTGCCGAACCGCTAAGGGACGTAAACACGCCAACATCGGTTGTCAACCGATGGTGGGGGTGACAAACACAAACACACAAATACATACATACATGCATACATAAATGAGGAGCTTTTTTTTAGTTTCCGTCTACCAAATCCGAGGCTTATAGTACAGGACACTTGTACAACGTGACATGAAGTGGGACTGAACCCAGTACTATGTGGTTGGGAAGCAAGCTTCTTACCACACAGCTACCCCTGCGCCTATATAAATATACATACATACATAGTACCTACATGAACGCACGCACTTGACTTCCTTCACTTATACTACTCTTCTCTTACACCCACCTACTGCGTGATTTTGGACACACACACACACACACACACACACACACACACACA
>NC_068991.1:30192233-30196150 GCF_001194135.2 Octopus bimaculoides
CTTAATATCCCTCGTAAATTCTTTGCAGCACTAAAGAGATATAACCCACCTTCAAGTAAATAGGGGAAATAATTTAATAGACGTAGTGTAAAGTTTTCGTATTCAACCACTAGGAAATTAGCTGAGATTAGAACAGCACACAATAAACAGTGTTGGGGAATATTCTTTTTATTCTTTGTATTGTTTATTCATCTATTAAATATAACGTAGAATTTTTATCTGTAGTTTATATTCTTTAGTTATCCAGTGACATCATCAATAATTGTATATAAAAATACTCATTTTTAGGTTATTTCTTTGATTATCTTTACTGTGTAGATTTCAAATTGTATGTCAAAAGATATAGAATTAGCATGGTATTTTTAAATCTTTTATTTGAATTTTATCATTTATAGCTTCGCTTTTGATTTTATTTTTATTTTTATTATAAAGTAAATTAGTTATTCAATGACGTCGCTATTAGTTTAATGAATGAATGTCTTAAGGTGAATTTGATTTAGGCGTTTCTTTTTGATAGTGTTAACTGCTAAAATTTTTGCCGATGTTCAGTTGGAATTTCACCGACTTGAATTACCTTAATAATTTTGTGTTGACAGATTTTCGTAGATATTATCGATAACATTGATTATATGTATATGTGCCTGCGTGTGTGAGTGTGTATGTATATATATATATATATATATATATATATATATAATTTTCAAGTTCTCTCGAAAAGAATATTTCCCCTGTCTATACCCAAATCATTATACTAAGATGTACTTCACTCACATCTTCATAATTTTGTTCTTACTCCTATTCTTTTTCTACTCTTTTTTAAAAAACTCAAACACACTGTAGCTACTATTAATTGTTTTTTTATATGCGTTAACCCTCTCAACCACTTAGACCCTCTGAAGAAGCCTAGAGGCATATTCATTATCCAAGTCTTACCTGCTCATCCCTACATAACACTGAAGAGATGGAGATAACCTGGAAGATTTCGTTGCCTCTTGGCAGAAACGGCCGTAAGGAACTATCACCTACTGACAATCTGCTCATTTGCTCATGTACTCATTCAAACACCTGTTCCTATATGATTATATGCTTCCACACCCATGTTCTTGAAATTACCAACTCTATATCTTTGATGTGCTTTACTACTAATAAATGCATATGTATTCATCTAATACATTCTAATACATTGGAATAACTAGACATACTGGAATGTTTACCGGCTGATTTTGTATCCTCTCCACTTTCTTATTTGCCGTATAAATCAAGGGTAAACCACATCTTTATCCCTGCCTATATATAACACTCAATTGCAAGATTACCACGCAATAACTAGCACTTGAGTATGGATAATTGGGCACACTACCAGCAGTATATTGGATAGGTACTATCCCTTAGTTGGTTTCTCAACCTCTAACTCACATTGAAATATATATATATATATATACACACACACATATATATAACGAGTTAGACATCCACCTGTGGCTGTCAAAATTCCATCTATGCATTTCACCATTCATGTGTTAAATATGTGGCCACTACTTACACATATATGAACACAGATACGCATTCTTGCATATAAACAAACAAACAAACACACACACGCACAGACACACATACACACATACATACATACATACATACATACATACACATACACACAAACACAAAATATACACACACACGAACACACGCACACACGGACAGGCACACACAAATGGGCAAATCTGCATATATATACACGAACACTTACAGACATCGACAGATTACACTCAGCTAAGATAATACCTTTCTGTTACTTTTGACTATAAGTAACCAAGTTGTTTGATTAATTGAGTTTACCATTCATTGACTCACGCCACGTAAGTTGCTGCTCCCTTAATGTAATTTTTAAGCAGAGTCATTGTAACAGACTGTGTGACAAGATCGACTTTTTTGAATGACTAGTATTATCCAACTTACGAGCCTGCACAAACTTTCCATCTATCTTAGTTCACCCACAAAGCTTGGATCTGACTGAGGTTAAAAGAAACTTGCTAAACATGTCAAGCAGTCGGATCGAACGGGGAATCACTTGACAGCGAAACAAAAACATGTATCTTTTAGCTTTTATCTTATTTATTTCCGTCATGAGACTGTGGTCATGCAGGGGTGCTGCCTTGAGGAATTTTGGTCGAACGAATCAACCCCAGTACTTATTTTTAAAAACTTAGTACTTATTCCATTTTGGTCTTGTGCCGAACCGATAAGTTATGGGTGCGCAAACAAACCAACACTGGTTGTCAAGCGGATATGGGGTTCAAACACATACACACACATTCACATACACACATACATATGTTATATATGTATATATATAAACTGAACCACAAAAGAAACGTCGCACACATACTAAATAGAAACCGGCTTATTAACAGACTGCCATGACATTGATTGAAGAATGTCAATTATGAAACCGTTCTTTCCTAATGATAAAACGTCATTTTCTGAAACATGTTT
The DNA here is from genome assembly GCF_001194135.2 of Octopus bimaculoides. Lineage (NCBI taxonomy): Eukaryota > Metazoa > Mollusca > Cephalopoda > Octopoda > Octopodidae > Octopus > Octopus bimaculoides. The sequence goes on from NC_068991.1 coordinate 30,194,730, forward strand.
GACGTCACATGGTGTCACGTGATGACGGAATGTCCTGGATCCAAAGATATGAACTCAATATCTCGTGTGACCACCGTTAGCGTTGATTACCGCCAGGCATCCTCTGTACATTGAATGCACCAAAAGTTTAATGAATGCTATGGGGATAGCAGCCCACACTCTGTGAAAACTTGCAGTGAGTTGTGACACAGTTGTCGGCCTTTTACGGATGTCATTTATCCTTCTTTGGATTTTGTCGCACAAGTGCTCTATGGTGTTCAAGTTCGGACTTAGGGCAGGCAATGGCAGCGTTTGAATGTTGTACTGTTGAAGGAAGTCTGTTGTCAACCTGGCAGTATGGGCACGGGCGTTGTCGTGATAGAACACGTGATTCCGATGACGGGCAAAGTATGACACAGTGTGAGGCCTCAACACTTAGTTGATGTAGCGAGCAGCGGTTACTCCATTGTCCCGGCCTTGGCTGATGGTTTGGAAAACCACCGATCCAAGTTTCTGGTTGAGTGCAATCCTGCCCCATACCATGATGCTTTGTCCTCCCCGTGAGTCCCTCTCCATCACACAGTCATGGGAATGATGTTCACTCTTTCTTCTCCAAACCCTAGCTCTGTCGTCTGCCACAGAAATGCAATATCGACTTTCATCAGAGAAAACTACAGTCCTCCACTGCTGATATCACCGATCCTGATATTTTTGAGCCCACTGTAGACATGCAAGTGGTGTCGGTGCATGTGGAGATCTTGTAGTGCCATTGTAATCCACGGTCAGCCACTGCCTGGACGATCATCCGTGCTATCTGTGGCTTTGTATCGTTCCTTCAGCCACTCACTTGTTCGAATACTGCAGTTCGATTCAAGAGCGTTGACTAACATGGAGACGTCCGATGGCTTGTTCCCTCTGATTTCGTGCCAGTCTTGACATGCTTGATGCGTTCTGGAAACGTATTACAGGCGGGTAAATTCAGGTGCCTTTTATACCCAAAGAGTTTTGCAAGTACATCATGCATGTACATACATACATATATATATACACGTTAAAATGGAAAAGTGAGAATGAGTACTTGACACTATATTGGTAGTTAAACATTCATTATTTGTAGGTTAACGATTGTCCAAGCGAAACAGATGTAAACGATGGTTCTCCAAAATGTAGATGAGTACCAACGTTCTCAAGTGGTACGTCTGAACATTGTAAAGTTCTCTTTTTACAGGAAATCATTGGCAGTCTGATTGACCCACAAGTTATAGAAAGAAAGGGCCGTCGCACAAAATGTTCCTCCTATATGGTGTGAAATATAAGATGTGTATGCAGTGCTACATTAAATAAATTTGAAAAATCAAACAAGAGCACGACAAAAGAACGAAAGGAAAATTCAATTTATGTATATACATACATATATATATATATATATATATATATATATA
>NC_068991.1:30196240-30198081 GCF_001194135.2 Octopus bimaculoides
TAACAAGTTTCTTTCAGTTTCCGTCAACCAAATTCGCTAACGAGGTTTTGGTCGGCGTGAGATTATGGTAGAAGATATTGCCGAAAGAGACATTCAGTGGAACTGAGCCCGGAATCATGAGGCTAGAAAGCAAACTTCTTTCAACACAGTTAAGAATTCAAACTCAGATATACTGTGTGTGTGTGTGTGTGTGTAATTTATGTACATATATGTGTGTATGAATGGGTGCATCGATATATGTTTGCGCGTTTGTACGTATGTTATTTCTCCACAAAAAGACATGCATTCAAAGACACATAGTTGTGAACATACACAAAAATCCATATGCGCAAGCAAACACGCACATATGCATATGTAAAGAACTGCATGAAACCCTACATATATATGTGTGTAAGTGTGCACATATATGCCCGTCTATTTATATATGTATGTGTGTGCGCGCTTGTGTGTGAGTGTGTACGTGTGTGAGTGTGCGCGCGTGTGTGTTTATATTCACGTTGCACGTAAACATACACAAACAATTTCCTGCTTCCATAGCCATGTACACACCCAGTAGACAAGAAATATTTCGGCTAATTTCCTCTTCCTCCATGGAAACCTGGTCTAACGTCTACTGGGGGCTTACGTACATATTTGAACTATATTTTTCAGCTTTACACACATATACACAGAAAAACACACACATACATATATACATACATACATACATACATGCATGCATATATACATATATATATGTATGTATGTATATATATATATATATATATATATATATATGAAGACATGTTTACACATACATACACATATATACATACATACATACATACATATATATATATATATATATATATATATATATATATATATATATATATACAAATGTGTAGATGTGTGTGTGTATAGCTCTATATATTTTCATATTAAATTTATAAATTCTTTTAGCTAATTAAAGATAATTGAATTCAATTAATTTAAATATGTCCCTTACAGAACACTTGGTAGTTTTTATCGGATAAGTGACGATATTTTACCTGGAAAGGAAACTAGTCTCTTCTAATTAGCTTTCTGTGCAGGGAATATTCTGTCAGCTCACCGCATTTCGGTATTTAAACATTGAGAACTTCATTGATTCAGCCGTGTAGGCACATCACGCCGTCCTCCTCAACACGAACTCCTCGTCCCTGAAAACTTTAGCTAGGTTCGCTCTGATGTATCATTCGGATCAAGTTCTGTAAGGATTTAACGTAGCACCTTAAAATATATACATTATAGCATAACCTAAAACTGAACCCGCTAGACAATTCTTCCTCCTCAATAACCAATTCCTCTCCGAGACACCACTCTCATATATCTATAGAACATCTCTAATGTGCAGGCTACATTGACTGTTCATATTCCACCCAAAAAGGTAGTGTGTGTATATATTTAGAGTATATTCTCATTACAACTCACCTCTCTCACCTGCATAACAGTAGCAATGACTTCCAGTCACTCTTGCTCACAATTTCATTCCCTTCAAACCGCCTCTGCTTCTGCTGTCGTTCACTGATCCCCTCTGACTGTGAACAACTGTTCGTTCATATCACTTCCTCCATCTCATCTTACTTCGACCCTCTCTTAAACTATCATTTCCGGAGAGATCAACACTCGCAAATGTTCTTTTCCCTCACACTCATCCTATACTGATGCCTATTCAGATTTCACGTCTATTCAGAATACATGCCTAAACAGATTTCTTGCACACATGCAGAAATATCCTTGATCTACCCATGATCTACAGATCATATCTCTCTCTCTCTCTCTCTCTCTCTCTCTCTCTCTCTCTCTCTCTCTCTCTCTCT
>NC_068991.1:30198147-30201329 GCF_001194135.2 Octopus bimaculoides
CTCTCTCTCTCTCTCTCTCTCTCTCTCTCTCTCTCTCTCTCTCTCTCTCTCTCTCTCAGCATCTACTGGGTCGTCCGAACACGGCCTTGTCGTAACTACCCTCGAGAATACTATTTACAATATATCATCGCCATTGTCAAACTTATATCACTTCAAGTCAAGCTCTGCCACATTTTATATCAGCCGATGAATCAGAAATCCGCCAGTTTTATGCTGACTATCATAGGTATTACGTGTAACTTCCGACTCATATGAAACAGCTAAGTTAGTGACTAACAGAAATCCACCCTTTCAGGCATGTTCCAAGCAAGCAATCCCAACTCTATTCTCTAAGTCCTGCAACTGGCTCACTCATAGCTGTACTGCTTGGAAAAAACTGTCCATCCGTATAAACTGAACGGCTCTTACTCAATAGCACAAATCCTCCAAGACCATGATCTGGACGGTGGATATGACCTCCTACCATCGTCCAGCACCTATGTCCTTCCACCTCTCGATAATTTCTTTCCCTTTTCAAACTTACCTCTCCGGTATTCATGGTATCCTCTGTCCAGCGCTTCCTACCCCTGATTCTGTAAAAAGTAACCACCATAATTAGCCCACATTGTATCTATCTATATGCTACACACATTCAGTAACTATTCTCAAACAGCAGGTTCACCGCCATCTTGCATGCACATACGTTAATGCAGAAGCACTTTCAGTTGCTTCAAACCAAGGCAACAAGCTTCCTTAAACAATGTTCCCCAGACCTAGCCTCTATTCTTACCAAACTCTTCAATCTTCCCCTCTCTCTCTCTCTCTCTCTCTCTCTCTCTCTCTCTCTCTTTCTCTCTCTATCACTCCGCTCCTTTTTTCTCTCACCTAGCTTTCTCTGGACATATCACTTTTGTGGAAATAAACTTTAAAGTGCAACATTCCTAAGAAAAGAAACTCCTTGGCTGTCAATTATGGTCCTATCACTCTTTTTTTCCAGCATCTTAAAGGTCATCGACGCATCTATTCGCAACAATCTCTCCAATGAATTTAATGTATCAACCTCTTTGAAGGCTACTGATACGACTTTCGTGAAATCATACAGCCACTGAAGATGTAGTATTTTACGCCAGGGAACAGTGGGCATAACCAAGATGCTGAGTGTTGGTATTGTACTCGAAACAACATGGTTCCAAAGTGAACCTTTCTATTCCCAATCCCGTCAATTTCACAATATACACACACATTTCAAAACAGCTTTCGTGTTTCGTATACTGAGCTAAAAGAAACCAATTTTATACACAATAATTGTTATAGAAACTAACTTTAAGCATTAATTAAATGCAGTGTTATAGACACAATGTTATAGGCAACAGTTATAGGCCATGTTATAGGTCATGTTATAGACATAAATATTATAGGCAATAGTCTGAACTCGTTGAGCAGTTAAGTTTCAAGGTTCAACACTGCATACAGTAACTATAATTGTTTCAATAATATACTTTGAAAAAACATGAACATCACAAATTACATTTTCTGACTTTATCTTTTCCTCTTCCTTTACAATTTAGGTTTCATTACTACAGAGACGGAACGTAACAGGAAACCGCTCCAATACATACATACATACATACATACGTACACATGCACCCACACATACATATATATTTTTGCGTATTTACACACACGCACGCGCACACACACACATATATATCCTCCCAAGAGACATTATGACATCATAGCGAAGTACATCCGGAACAGGATATCATATAAATAACATACACATACACATAAACATCTGTGAAAATGTGTGTGTGTATGTACATGTACGTATGTATATGTATATTTATATATATATATATATATATATATATATATATATATTTATATGTATATGTATATTTATATATATATATATATATATAAACTCTAAGAGTGTGTGTACTCGAGTAAACAGAAATCAGTTGTTCATCGCAGTTATTTATCATTAAGACTGAAGTATAACGAATATTTAATAGTTTATTTCTTCACACTATATCTTCTTTTCAGCTGTATTGCTGTAGTTATTTCCATTTCGATCGATTCTTACTCTGATCCTTTGCGACTTGTCAATGTCCAAAGCAGTTCATCGATAGAGGAAAATTTAATCGCTATTTGATTATGTGATCAGTAGTGCGTCTCTCAGAATATCTTACAACCATATTTCCAGTGTTTGTAGATGCTGTGTGATCCCAGCTCTAATTTGATTGAGTAGACCTAATTACTCGACTGAATGTCTAGTTATCCAGTACATCAGACTGGTTGAAGACCTTGCTATATATTCTGATATGCAGTTAGCCAATGAGGAAGTCTGTGTGCAATAGTTTGACCTGTTAGAAATAGAAGATAAAATTACCCGAAACTTCACTTGGACTATTTTAAAATGAGTGACTATACCTGGTAAGTCACTCCTGAATATAATAAGCCAAAAGATTAATAGGATGATCACGGCTGGTGGAGTGATAAAGATTTGTCTTGAAAATCACATCAGGTCAACGTGGATCTACAAGGTGCTAATACATGAAACCTTGTAGTCCTCTGGAAACGAGGCTTTTACAATTCAGGACCACATTTGCTACGGCGAGTAAAGTTGATAGATGAGTTCGACTCAACGCCCTCTACCACCAAAAGTACTGGGTCCGATTAACCCTAATAGGAATAAAACTATTCTAAAGATATCGTCATGAATGGCTTAATTATACAGGAAATAGGAAAATGGCCTAATCACATCGCTAAAATCGTTGAGTAGCAGATAATATTGGTTACAACGAGCAACAAACTTTGAGATCTAACTTCTGCAGTTTGTATGAGCAAGGTGCCATTGCCACACAAAGTCAAAGAAGATTTTATTTTCTCTTTTGTTCACTATAAAAGCTAAATAAGATTTTTGTATTAACTCACCGTTTTACATTTGTTTTCATTTCCAAAACATCGTAGTTTAACATCATTACAGCATGCAATCATAGAACTCCGCGTTTACAACTGCTTCATTGACTAACAGTACAGGTTTCTAATTTAGTTACAATGCCAGACATTTTGAGGGGTGGGGCCTAACCGTTACCATCGACCCAGTATTTGAGTGGTGCTTTCTTTAATCGACATCTAAGCAGTGAAAAATAAAGTTGACCTCGGCAGGATGTATATGCATATTATATATATATATATAT
>NC_068991.1:30201780-30202787 GCF_001194135.2 Octopus bimaculoides
ATATATACATGGGCACACATGCAGACGCATATCTACTTATATATATATATCCAAAATATTGGTGCAGGTGGTGTTGTGGTGATGTTTGTGATGACGTTATTGAAAGTGATGACAATCATGTCGATGATGATGATGATATTGCTGGTAGTGATGGTGATGAAAAGGATGAAGAAGAAGGTGGTGATAATGAAGAAAAGGATTAAGGTGATGACGACGCTCTCGAAAGAGAAAGGGATGTGGTTGTTTGTTTAAATTCTTGCGGGAACTTCTAAGAGAAATATTTGGCCAGTTTTTCAAACTTCAAATATTTATATATTTCATGCTTCTTTTATTTGTGGATAGAGGCAGGTGGATTGGTGGATATATGGCTGGTAATACTGATGATGGTGTTGGCGGATGGTTATAGTGATTGTCAGCATTCTAACACAGACTGTGGAGACAGAAGAATTTGAGAGATAAACAGAAAGAATGAACTGTGTGACTTAAATATTGGGGCACCTGCATACACACAATCACACATATACGCATATACACACACGCACATATACAGAGATGGAAGCACATATATATTTACAAAGCCATTCAGCTCTCTCTCTCTCTTTATATATATTATATATATATATATATATATACACACACACAGACATGAACATACGTATATATGTACATTTATACGTTAATTATTTCATGGAAGAATCATTTTAGGCGTTTAAAAAATGTCTAAAATTATTCTTACACGGTGTAATTGCTTCTATTTCAACATAGGACTCCATCTCAAGTCAGCTGCTAAGAAGCATAATTTTGCATCTGTATAATTGTATATATGTATGGTTGCATACGTACATACATGCATACATAAAGATCTACATTCATATATCTGCGTGTGCTTGTGTGTGTATACATATATATATATATATATATATATAAATTGATAGAAGTCAGTATATATATACATATATATATTTATATATGTATATACATATACGTATATATATATATATATATAT
>NC_068991.1:30203385-30203949 GCF_001194135.2 Octopus bimaculoides
TACATACATGCATACATAAAGATCTACATTCATATATCTGCGTGTGCTTGTGTGTGTATACATATATATATATATATACATATTTATATATACATATATATACAACCGCAGAGAACCTAAAAGGAGCCATCTATGTCATCAGCCACAATTTAAAGAACATGAAAAGACATTCTTTTCTTGTGCCTGTTTCTGTCCGTCTGTAAGCTACAAGCCGAAGCATGCCAACAACCACAACAACAATAGCACAAACAAACACAACACCAACAATAGCACAAACAAACACAACAACAACAATAGCAACAACGATGATATCCAGCGTCATCTGTGAGACGTTCAGTGTTACACGTGCGAACATGTGAACATTCCCAAACACACACATAACCCACCCCCAACACCCACCCACATAAATAATCATGCACACACACACACATGTATACACAATTGTGTGTAATGTATGACTGCGATGTTTGTAAAATGTCTGCCCTCACACGCTAATATGCCTGCGAAGATGTGTGCGCGTTACAACTACATTTTACAAACAAAATACTACACACAGAAATATAT
>NC_068991.1:30203962-30205024 GCF_001194135.2 Octopus bimaculoides
TATATATATATATATATATATGTATGACTTTTATTGATGATCGGCAGAAGTAGAGTTACTCAAAGGCCGATAGTTTCGTGTCAACGTACGCATCTCACAACTTATCGACACACACACACATAGACATCTTGAGATATGTTGCTGACATTACATTTCAATTTCAACCACTTTCGTCTTTTGCAAAGCCGAAAGTATTTCTGCTTACTCTTCCTAGTATTACCCGTAGTTTTATTGTTTCCAGGTCGCTACATTCTAGTTATCTCTATTTCAAGATATATTTGAAAACAGTGTTTTATAGAGTGAACTCTTGTTACGTTGTTATTTTTAGCAAGCGAAACATAACAGCGTCATTCATAAGACTGTAACTTGGCTGAAACTTTCTAAGTTACGCATGTCAACATATATATGTTGCCAGTGATTTGATCTGAGACCTGAGTAGCTGTGTATATTTTCATAGTTTCACTTATTAGCAGACATTTCTTTTCTCGATAAGTTTCGTCAATAACGCTGAGGGCATTTGCCTTAATATCGATATCGGCATATTTAGTAGTTAACTTGACCTAGCTTAGATTGACTGTAATTCACTGAAGTTTCTGTAGGAATCTGTTTGTGCTAGACTTTTGCTATGGGCTATTAGGCATTATGGGTTGGTTATTAGGCATTGAAAGAGTAAGGAAAAAACAGAAATTTAGCTATTAAAGACAAAACGAATAAAGACAAAGTAATGGACCAATTTTGGAAGTGCAGAACTCTGTGAGAAATATAAAGACAAGGGAAGAGAAAAAGGGATCTTTTTTAAAACGGGGGCCACATTTTTCATTAACGAAACACTTTGAAACTTGGAACACTGGTAGAATGTGTCATATAAAACATCTTTTTCTCTTAGTCTTCTTTAAAAAAAAAAAGAAACCCCTAAGTTATTCCATGTTAAAGTTGTTGTATTTCTGTAATTTCAACCAATCACTGACGTCCATTCAGCCGATATACATTAAGTGCCGACTACATAAACAAACGATTCTGAAACAATTCTATCGGTGATAGGGTTAGGGTTAGGGTTAGGGT
>NC_068991.1:30205486-30206243 GCF_001194135.2 Octopus bimaculoides
GTAATAAGACAATTTTTTACATGAAATAAATTCGAATACAAAAATATTTTTCTGTTCTATTACACAAAATAGATAAGTATACGAAGTTTAAAAGTCTTTCGGTACCAAAAACACTACGTAGAACATTAATGAAAAATGTGGCTCCCGTTTTAAAAAAGATCCGAAAAAGGGGTAGAAAATGAGACAGAGAGTACGGAGAAGGAAGCAAACAAATAGATAGAAATGAAGGTAATAAGATATATATATATATATATATATATATATATATATATATAGCGAGAGAGAAAGAGAGAGAAATAAACAGGTGGATTGTTAAACAGCAGGAAATCTATAAAAATGATCTAACAAGGGAATCCAACCTGCACACACAACCTGCTTAAAATAAGTGCTATCTTTACCTCGAATCATTTGAGAAATGATAAGATCAAACTTCAGATAATGTGCTTTTAGATAACCTCACCACCAACATTTGGGATGGTCATACCTGGAATTTCCTTGATCATAGGTGCGCTCAGTGAGGGTTCATCAAACCCATAGAAATAGATTAATAGCTTGGCACAGGTATATAGACAGACAGACGGACGGACAGACAGACAGGTAGATAGATAAATAGATAAGATAGATAGATAGATAGATAGATAGATAGATAGATAGGAGAGAGAGAGGGGGGGAGAAAGAGAGAGAGAGAGAGAGAGGGTGATGTGGAGAATCAATCAAACAAGAATTCAAAAGTAGAATAAAATACATAATGGATTAA
>NC_068991.1:30206695-30207778 GCF_001194135.2 Octopus bimaculoides
ATATATATATATATATATAGATGCATATATGTGTACGTATATACATGTGTGCCCAGGAGACTGTGTGAGAGAAAGAAAGAGAGAGAGTGAGACTACGATAGGAAGCAGCTGAACGATCGAATGCAAAAGTAAGACGAAAAGAGTAGAGAAGCAAGTCAGAGAGTGGTAGGAGGAGGTGTTTGCGAGAGAAGGACGTCTGGAAATGGAGGACTCTCATAAAAGAGTGGCAGGTAAAGGAAGGGCAAGAGAGACAAAGAAAGAGAGACAGACAGACAGACAGACAGACAGACAGACAGACAGACAGACAGACAAATAGACAGAGAGAATTAGGAGTAGTAGGAAGAGGAAGTGGCAAAAGAAAGTGGCAAAGACTACATACATGCACGCATATATATACTTCTTTGCATGTATACATGTATATATACACACATGCATGTAAATACGTATATAATTGTCTATGTATAGCCGTACGTGTGTGTGTGTGTGTGTGTGTAAAACGAGGCCATCTGGTTAACCACTTAGAAAAGAAGACTTAGCCAAAGCGACGAGTGAGATTTTATTATCAACTCAATTTACTAAAACAGTACTTCATGTCAGCGGTCGTTGGTGCGCAGGATTTTGTGTAAAGCTAGAAAGACAGATGGGTTGCTTGTAGATCGTATGTCGAGCGGCCATATTTTACTGTCACATTTCCAGCATATTTGGCCGACTTAAGTATTACGGCTTCTCATAATGAATCCGGCATTGCTGAAACTTAATACAACGCCTTTAATTAACCAACCAATCCCCCTTTCTCTCTCTTACTGCCTGCTTCTCTCTTTCGCTCTCTCTTTCTCTCTCCCCTCCTCTTTCTTTCTCCTTCCCCCTATACCCCCTTTCTTCAGCTCTCACTCTCTCTCTCTCCCTCTCTTTCGATCGTTCACTCGGCTGCTCTTTATTTATATCTCACTCTTTTTCTTTTACTACCCCTTTCTCACTAAAACACAATCTCATACTTTATTTATATCTCACACGCATATACTATATACATACATACATACATACATACATATGCACACACACATATATATATATATATATATA
>NC_068991.1:30208392-30215071 GCF_001194135.2 Octopus bimaculoides
CTGTTCGTTTTTATTTCTCAGACTTCGTAAAAGGCCAAATTTACTCCCCTAACGCCAATACCAACACCACCAGCATCACCACCACCACCACCACCATCATCACCACCACCACCACCACCATCACCACCACCACCACCACCATCACCACCAACAACAACACTAATACAGTCGTTGCTACAAACACTATCAACAGCCACTACGATTGCAGATAATCACTGGAAAAGAGAGTGTAAGATACTTAGAGGGAAGATGAAATAAAGACATTGAGAGAGAGGGGGAGACAGAGCAAAAAGTTGAGAGAAAGACAGAGAGACAGAGTGAGACATGTTGCGAGAAAGTGAGAGAGAGGCAGAGAGTGACAGTAAGAAGTGAAGGAGGCAGAAAACTGACAGCTTTTCTAATGAGTTTGTACTTTTATTGAAACAGGAACAACAGTATGAACAACAACAACAATTGCATCAAACAACAAGGGCGTCATCATCATCAATGATATAAACGACAGAAGCATAAACAATTGCAACGACAGCAATAACCACAGGAGTAGCAACAGCAAAAGAGCAACAACAGCAAAGGAAGTCACAACAACAACGACGACGACGACGGTGTGGCAGCAGGAATGAAAACAGGCAGTCACTCAACAAGTTAGAAACAGCAACCAAATATCCTTTCAAATCATGCATTCCCATCTTATAAAAGTGGAGGATATAGGGGATAATGTAATTGCTAATGATTAGACCAGAGATGTCAAGTATTGACCGCGACTCTCGGGCTAAGTTTATACAAAAAGAATTATTTCTTTTTATACAAATGGCAGCCAAATCTCTTTTCATTCGTAGCCTGCTGCCACAGAAGAAGAAACAACATTCAGATTGGGATTAAAAGAAAAATGAAACCAAGGTATGATCCCCATAGGGATATCATTCAGAATAGGTCTGCTTCTCATCATCATCGTCGGACAAAATACTAAGCGGCATTTCTTCTAGGTCTTTATACATTGAGTTCAAATTCCCCCGAGGTCGACTCTGTCTTTCAAATTTTCGGAATCGATAAAAAAAAGTACCAGTCCAGTCTTGCGGTTAATGTAATTGCCTTCCCCCTCCCATCAAAATTACTGACTTCGTAACAAATATTATTGTTATTATCATTATCACTGTTATTTATTTTGAATCTGCATGTTTGATGCAATCACTTGCTGGGACATACCCAGTGCCCTAGGACAAGTGAAAGTTAAGAGATGTTGAAATATTACTGAAAGACTGGGGAGGGGAAATGGCGAGGGCAGTAGAGAAATACTTCCCGTATAATACAACACAAACATTTAAATTGATAGTGTTTTCTAAGGGTCTGAGCAGTACTTTTGGATTTCCATAAGGCATGGTTCTCCTCAGATGTTGTCTAGATGTTTCTGACATTTTTTTATCATTCCTAGTGCACCTACAATAACAGGGACAGCTTTTGTTTTAGGATGCCACAATTTTGTTATTTCAGTTTCCGGGTCCTTATATTTACTAAACGTATCAAATTCCTTTAGCTGTGCGAACACTTACATCAATTAGTCTACAAGTATTTTCTTCCCTGTCTTGAATAATTATGTCAGGTCAATTAGTCTGGATCGTTCTATCAGTTTTGACTGGAAAATCCCAGAGGATGGTGACATATTTACCTTCAATGACTGGCTCAGGATGATGTTCATACCAGTAAGCAGGAGTACCGATTTTGTAGTGTTTACACATTTTTCAGTGTAAATATTGAACGACCCTGTAATGGTGATTTTTGTATTCATTTGAATACATCTATTGTTTCGTCAAATGTGTCGAAGAATCTGCATTTTGGGTTAGTACCGTTTTGAGGAACGTTAGCCTAGCAATTTCTGGTTAGCAAGCTTTGATCTTGTGTCGCCAGTATGAAGCCTTCAGTCTCTGCTTTCAATCCTGAACGTCTTAGCCACTGAAGGATTGTTGCTTGGTCTACATCAGCCTTTTGACTTCGGATATTATCATACACATTCAACAGATTAGACTATTGGAAAAGAAAAAAATCCTAACATCGGGCTGCTACAAATAAAAAGCCTTAAATGCCAAGAATCTCTTAAGTATCGTAGCTGTCCTTAATAACACTGTTTTCTGCAGCTGTATTAAACTGGGTTTTATGTCTATTCCCTCTGTCTATCTGTTCAGATCTTTAGGGATAGTTCCCAATGCATCTATAACGACTGGGATACATTTTACCCGCAATTTCCATAGTCTCTGTAATTCAATAGCTAGGTCCTGGTATTTTGCTATTTTTTCTATACTTCTCATATTAATGTTTTCATCATTTGGGACTGTAAAGTTAATTATCTGGCACTTTCTATACTCTTTGTCTACTACTACTACTACTACTACTACTACTACTACTACTACTACTACTACTAGTACTACTACTAGTACTACTACTAGTACTACTACTACTAATACTACTACTACTACTACTACTGCCACCACCAAATCAGGCCTTCTAGCTTCTATTACTCTGTCAGCCTGAATGTTTAAGTCCCACATCTTGCATTCTTATTTTCTACTACTTTACTAGGTTCATGTTCATACCCTTTATCAGTATGATCAAATCCTAGCTCTCTACATAGTTCCCAGTGGATTACTCTCCCTAGATTGTCATGTCTTTTCTTGTATTCTTTCTGTGCCAGCATGCTACATTCACTTACTACGTGAGTAACGCTTTGCTCTTTTGATTTGCATAATCAACATGGGGAATTTTCTTGGTTTTTGTCTATCTTGGCTTTTATCCAATTAGTCCTTAATGCTTGATCTTATGTAGCTACTAACAAACTTTCTGTCTCCCTCTTCAGCTTTCCCTTCTGCAAACATAACCATGTCTCACTACTACAATTTGCTGCAACTATCTTTAGGAATTTAACATGCAACGCCTTCTCCTGCCAGTCATATAATTTCTGTTCTTTATTCTGGTTTTTAAGTTCGTTTGGATTTTTGGTTTCCTTATGTCTTGCTGTGACTCTAGCAGCTTTTAATAAAGGGAAGTTAATAGAGCTGGTTGCTTATCACTTCTTCCCTCACTTACTTTAACCATACTGCATCTCCATCATGATTGACTGGCTTATCGCAAATATTACTCCAGAACTTTCTAGCTTCTTCTGCATTAGGTTTCTCATCTTCAGTACCTCGTTCTCTACTATTTATTTTGTTATAAAATCTACTCTGGTCTGTCTCAAATAATCTATTCTGTTGAGACTCATTTATTCTTTTCTGATATCTGGAGAGCTTGCCTGCTACTGCTATGATATGCTGTTTCAGCTCTTCTATTACTGTCGTTCCTACTGCATGGTCTCTCTTTTCTAGTTTTTTTGTGTTCTCTTCTGCCTCCAATTTTGTCATTCACTTTTTTTCTCCTCATAGTGTTAGCTTGATCAACTAATCTCTGCTTAGTACTTTACACATACACTTCTCTAACCAAAGTGTTTACATCCATTTTCTATAGCCCCATCTTTTAGATTTACTTTCTAAGTAGCACTGCATCACTATCCTGTTTTCTTCGTTGGTCTATTTCCTCCTCCTGCTCTATCGACTGCTGCCGAGCGAGAGGCCTTCCCTTAATGGTCCAGTTTTATTTTCACTGTTACAACCAGAGTTTCTCTGGAAACACTTGTCTCTCATACACTGAGGTAAGGTAACGTTCGTCACCATCGTCATCACCCCTATTATTTTTCGACATCTGAAAATTGCATAGTAGTGTGTGTAAATCATAGATCAACTATTTCTTAGTATTTATGATTATCTATCCGCCGTTCTTTCTCTTTTTTTTTTGGTTGACTTTGTTATAGGTTCTCCTTTTACAACGTTTACTCATTATTATTATTATTATTATTATTATTATTATTATTATTATTAGTTAAAATATTCTGTGAAATACATACTGCTAGCGTGTGCTGGATCCACTGATTGAAACTAGTGCATCTTAGGGTATCTTCTGTTATCTCAACCAATGAAAAACAAGCTAATGAACGAATATAATAAAAACTATGATCAACCTCCTCTTCATTTTGTCTATACATACAGAGGCAAAAGCTTTTTTTGGTCTCTTTCTCTTTGTTACGTAATATAATAATTCTGATGATGCGCAAACGATATTTAAAAGTTGCTCAGCTGAAACAGTGCACGCTTTCTATTAAGCATTGGTATTCTCAAGAACTGTATGCATACATTTGAACAATTTCTGCTTCTGTTCTCACTCCAAGGGCTCTTAATAGAACTGTATGTATATATAATCTAATTGGATAGTAGTCTCCTGTACATATCTCTGCGTCCAAAATTTGTTAATTCCTCTTATTCTTTCCCTTCAGTAATGTTAATGAAGTTTCTTTTATCCATTTACTTTGGCCTACATACTATGTGAATGGTGTTGTTAGGCATAACTATCCCGGTCCAACATGCATGATGTACTTTTCAATTCGACTCGTAAAGCCAAATGAATATGACATCACTGGACTCGATGATCATTATCGGAATGTCTTTCAACTTGTATTTATTCAAACAGGATTGCCTAAGGACTAAAGAACCGCAACAGCTATAATGGGGATTTTTAACATATCTGTTGGTCGTGGTGTAAAGAGGGTGTGTAGTAGAATAAGTCGATCCCATGACATTAGAATTTCACCTCGTGAGACCTTAGAACACAACAAATATAATTCTATCTATTGTAGGTACAAGTTCTTAAAATTTGGGGGAAGGAGCCAGTCGACCCCAGTGTTCAATAGGTATTTATTTTATTGATCCGAAAAGATGAAAGGCTAAGTCGACCACAGCAAAAACACAACAATAATAATGGTTTCAAATTTTGGAACAAGGCCAACAATTTCGGGGGTAGGGATAAATCGACCCCAATACTCAACTGGTAAGGGTAAAAAGCAAAGTCAACCTCAGCAGAATTTGAACTCAGAATGTAAAGACGAGCGAAATACTACTAAACATTCTGCCCGGCGTGCAAACGATTCTGCCAGCTCGCTGCCTTGAACACAATAAGAACATAATGATTGCAAGACGTGTTTATTGTTTGACGACCTTCTCGAAATGGGAATCAAATTTCTTAAATTAGATCCCACTGCCTTCAAAAAGAAGGATAATAGACTGAGGCTAAAATAAAATTGAAACTAGTGTTCTCCTGTGAAATGTCTTTAAGAACAAGCTTGCTTGATTAGAATTGCCCAGTGGTTAAACGATGAAGAATAACAACAGGACTAACGTCAACAGCAATAAGAACAATACAACAAACGTAGCACAAATTTAGAAACAATAACAAAACCAATGACATTATCAGTAATAACGTCAACAACAGCAGCATCAATAACGCAATAAGAATAACTTCAACAATTAAAATAACGTCAGTAACAAAAACAATATAAAGAACACGAATAACGCTACAAACAACACCAGCATCAATGAGAGCAACGTCTACAACAATATCAAGAATAGAAGACTGAAAATTACTAACGGAGGAAGAAGCGTCAAATTCGATAAGACACTAAATTTCGCTGTTTGAAATGTTGATGTAATCTATATTTAAAGAGAAGAATTAAGAATTATCCGCCGAACTAAATGTTATTGAACAAGCAAGGAAGAAACGGTGAATACAACGGATAAATTACTAAAAACAGTATATATGTATATATATATATATTGTAAATTAGGCAATTAATTAGTGAAGAAGAATAAAAGACGAGAAGAATAAAACCACGAGATAATTATTTTAGTGGTTTCTATTTCCTTGGATCATAGCCAAATATATATAAACAAGATCGTGGATCGGTTTCAACGATGAATACATATTATTCGATTAACGCAAAATGGTTGAGTATCGCACTGATATGTGTTTACTTAATGTAACCCTCAGCTACAGTCAGTGTGACACGGTTATAGTATCTTTTAATCCCTACTATGGTCCATCTGATGAGCTTCCACACATATTCCTATTGCTACTTTCATTCACAAGGCTAGGCAATGGCAGAAGGCACTAATCCGAGACTGTGTGATTGTAAAAAGAGTTTCGCCACTTGTTCTGTCATTAAATATCATTTTATAAACAATAAGTTGTATAGCTAGATGACTGTTGTTACCTTTTATTTATTTAGAAAGTGCATTTTTCTTCTGTTTTCTTATTCTTCTTCCCCTTTCTCTTCTCCTGCTCCTCATTGCCTCTCAACGACAAAGATTCGAAGATAAGGAGATCAGAATAGAAAATCGAAAGAAAACAAGCTATATCTTTTACTTTTTATATTTTACTTGATTCTATCATTAGACTGTTGTCATGCTGGGGCACCGTTTGAAAGATTTTTAGACGAATGTATCGACCTTGTACTTACCTTTTTAAAACCTGGTTTTATACTACCAGTGTACTTTTACTGAATCGCTAAGTTACAAAGACGTAAACTCAGAAGCAGCGGTTGTCAAACACGGACTCAGAAACAAACGCGCGCACGCGCACGCACACACACACGTGTGCAGATGCAAGCGTGGCTGTGTGGTAAGAAGCTTGCTTCCCAACCACATGGTTCCTGGTTCAGTCCCACTGTGTGGCACCTTGGGCAAGTGTCAGTGGATTTGGTAGACGGAAACTGGAAACCCGTCGTATATATATATATACGTGTGTGTTTGTGTGTGTGTGTGTGTGT
>NC_068991.1:30215271-30216313 GCF_001194135.2 Octopus bimaculoides
TATATATATTACCACACACCCACAACTGTGCCTATGCTAAATAAACAAATACATTATATTGGCGTATTTATGATGACTTATGATGCGTTAGTAATAAGTTGAGAGTTAGCCTTTATGATACTAGATGAGTTCTGAGCGGTGGTGGGAGAGTCTACAAGGTTTGGTTGACAACAATAGGAAGATGAACTCAACTATTGAGTTATCCTGATATCTGGGACGTATTCTCAATGTTTTCCATAGAGTGAACCTTGCTAAAGGCAGTTAAGGGATATAAACACACCAACACCAGCTGTCAAGTGGTGATGGGGGCAAATACACATACACACACACGCACACATGCACACACACACGCACACATGCACACACACACGTGTGTGCGTACATGTGTGTGTGGGGGGGGGAGAAAGAGAGACGGGTTTCTTTCAGTTTCTGTCTACCAAATCCACTCACAAAGCTTTGGTCGGCTCGAGGCTTTAGCTGAAGATATTTGGTGAAAGTGCCACGCAGTGGAACTGAACCCCGAACCTTGTAGTTGGGTAGCAAGCATCTCACCATACAGCCCCGCCTGCACCTGATATTAATATCATTAAATAATTTGTTTTTTTAGTTTACTTTATATTTCGTTATAATACATGACATTTCTATGCTAACCCATAACTATAATTTCTAACATTTTCACTACTTAGAGCACTTCATATCTTTCTAAACACATTTAATCATTTAAATCATTCTGCCTATATTTACATCATTTTTCTCTTTCATGATTTTCTATTGTGCTTGTACTGTTAAACCAATGATAACTGGAGCAAAGTAATCCATACTCTCGAAAGGATTTGGGAAGTGTTATTCTCTTTACATCATGGCAGAAGCATTGTGCCTGAAAGGCAATTGTATATCATACATATACTTCGTTTCACATAGGGCGCTAATCTAATTATCTGAAGATTTGTCTCAGTTAATGCTCAGATATGAAATGATGCGTTCATTTATATTGTGTGTGTGTGTATATATATATATATATATATATATGTATGTATGTATG
>NC_068991.1:30216420-30217197 GCF_001194135.2 Octopus bimaculoides
ATATATATATATATATATATATATATATATATATATATATATACATATACATATACATATACATATACATATACATATGCATATGCATATACATATGCATATGCATGTGTGTGTGAGTGAGTATTACTCTGCATTTGTAATGAGCTCTAATTTTTTGATGATGTAACTCTTTTGGAGTTAGCATGATCAAAAGTGCAAATGTGTGTGTTTATATTTATGTGCGATGAAAACTTTTCACGCCCAATAACATCTGACTCTATCAGCATCAGCAACAACAACAACAACAACAACAACAACAACAGTGAACATAGGCGGCAACAGTAAAAAACAACAGTAACGACATGATGTTTCATAAATATGCAGCAAGTTCAGTCGATCTTAATTGATAACCAATACAGGTTGTGTCTACCATACAAGAAACACAACATGGTCTCTCTGCCCGTCATGCTCTAAGTTCACCAGCTAAACCTATCTTTTCCACCACCGATTGCCTTTTTCGTTTTTGATGTTACACAACTACCTTATTCCGCTTTTACTGGGGGGCTTTGTCTATGCATAATAACTATATTCACTACAGACCGGTTGTCCAGGAGTTTTGTCGCATGACCAAACCACGTCACATAACAAAAACCACGTCATCATTACACAAAGCCATTTCCCTCTCTATCATATTCAAAGTAATATTCTTTTCGTTCTCCTCCATTGTCCACATTCCTACCTGCAATCTTAGCAGAAACTACATATATATATATATATATATATATATATATATATATA
>NC_068991.1:30217231-30220026 GCF_001194135.2 Octopus bimaculoides
CTTAGCAGAAACTACATATATATATATATATATATATATATATATATATATATATACACGTGCAACCCCCATATATACACATACATACATACATACATACATACATATATATATATATATATATATATATGCAGTACATGCATGTATGTCTGTACATACACACATACACATATACACATATACACACACACACACATATACACACATATATACATGTATACATACCCATATAATCACACACTCACGCACATTCATATATACATATACACGTGTGCGTGGGTGTTTATTTATTTATATATGCGTTAAAAAAACATCGTGAACAATATACGAGTATATAATAATGGGGTGAAATTCCTTTATTTATTTTTAAATCTCATAACTTATTTCAGATAACTCTGCTACGTCTAGTCCCTTGTTTCTAATACTTACACGTTGTTTCAATAAAGCTAGCAGCTACATAAATAAACAAATATATAATTTAATAAAATGGACACACCTATTCTATGTTGAAATCAGCTCTCAAAAAATAGTCATAGTTTTCTGAGTTTTCTTTATAACATTTTATTCAATATGGCGTTGAATGACATACGCTAAATAAGCAGAAATTAATTCCAATATATTTTGTCGTAGAACTTGGAGATGAGATAAAGCAAAAATAAATATTTCTACGATTAGCTACGAGAAGAACTAAAAAGAAGGAATGAAATAAATTATAAATAAAAAGTAAATAAAACCACACGAAGACATTTAAACATTTTTATTTGAGTAGACATTAAAAGAATTTGCAATGAATTTCCAGTTGCTAAAACGGGCGGTTCACATTAGCGAATCCAATGAAAGGAAAGAGAATTACAGATATTGGTTACTTGTTGACGACGAAGCTAGTGTTTTTTTTTCGTTTTTGTTAGTGTGTGCGTGTGTGTGTGTGTGTGTGTGTGTGTGTGTGTGTGTGTGTGTGTGTGTGTGTGTGTGGCAGGGAACTTTTGCTTTAAATTTTACCTTTCTTTCTTCTGTGTCGTTTTAAGTTTTCGAGAAT
The DNA here is from genome assembly GCF_001194135.2 of Octopus bimaculoides. Taxonomy (NCBI): domain Eukaryota; kingdom Metazoa; phylum Mollusca; class Cephalopoda; order Octopoda; family Octopodidae; genus Octopus; species Octopus bimaculoides. The sequence continues at coordinate 30,218,268 of NC_068991.1, forward strand.
CACTTTATAATTTCAGAAAATGCAAACCCGCTTATATTATATTATATTCTTATTTTTAAGTCCAACGGAAGGGACGAGCTAGCAGAGTTGTTAGAGCATCGGAAGAAAACATTTTGTTGCATTCGTTTCGGTTCCTTACGATCTGAGTTCAAATCACATTGAGATCAACTTCATTTTTTATCATTCTGGTTTTGATAAAACAAAGTACCGGTGAAGCACTCTTCCCCATCAAAATTGCTGATCATCCGGCTGAATTAGAAGCCATGTTTTACTCTGGCGCTTCACTCATGATACTGTGACCATGCTAAAAAACCATCCTCAAGGGCTTTAGCCGTTTATATCAAATAAAAAATGTTGTATGACACATAATTTATGACACTCTGAATAGAACAAAAGCCGAAATGAAATTATACAGATTAAGATATCAGGGAGTATTCAAATACTCCGAAGTATCTTCACTATTTTACATCTACACATACACATACTTACATCCACAGTATTTAATAATAAATCCATTCCTTTTTTTCACCATAATTTAACTATGACGAATCCTCTCCTTCCTTTTTCGCACAATTAAAAATCCGTTTACCTCAGTTATCTACATTAAAAATATCAATGAGTTTAGTACTCTCACATTAGTCTCTGATATAAGTTCCATCAATAGAACCAAATACCTGATTTCTTTGAAAAGCTCAGACAGAGCAAAACATGTGACTCTCTGTATGTAACGAACCACATGTACAGAGTGTCCCGAAATTAAGGCAACTAAAGTTTCGGGCATTATTAACTATTAATAAACGTGATAAGATATGAAAATTATACCCATTATAATAGCTTAGTGTAACTTCTTCTTGTTTCAGACTAAATAAATTCAGATTTATAAATCAGATAATGGTTATAGACGGAAATACAATCATAATCCTCCACAAAGGAGGCGAAAGTAACACAGCTACAGCAAAAATGCTTAAAATTAATCGAATGACAGTCTGGAAAATTGTCAAAAAATTTCAAGAGAATGGCTCCAATGCTGGTCGACTTGGACGTGGCCGAAAAAAAAGTGTACTGACACCTCAGCTTATCAAAAGTGCCAGAGAAAAGATACGGCGAAATCCTCGTTGTTCTGTCAGAAAACTGGCTGTCACAGTAAAAATAAGCCGAAGATCAATGTGTCGAGTACTGAAGGAGCGTCTCGGGAGTCAACCCTACAAGATGATCCACCGTCATGAGCTCATGCAAGTTTATAAGGCCATGAGACAGGAAGAAAGTCGTCTTATCCTGCGTCAGATTGCTAAAGGCACGTTGTCCGACCTGTTGTTCACTGATGAAAAGAACGAACAACGGACAGTAAACTACCAGAATGACCGACTTTGGAGTATATCTAGCTCCGTCGAGAGTAGACTCGTAAATTGACGTCAAAATCCACTGGAAAGTCTCCCCTCATTTTTGTGCTCTCGGCTGTTAAAATTAACACCTAGCGATGAATTAGCGACATTCTGGAAGCTAAACTGCTTTCATGACCAAATGAGCACTATCATGGCGCACCTTGGAGTCTCCAACAAGAGTCGGCACCATCTCCTAGCTCCACACAGACACAACGCTGGATTCAGAAAAACATTGTCGTTCATAGGCAAGAATGTATAGCCCTCAAGAAGCCCCGATCTCAAGCCGTTGGATTTCTCAGTCTGGTCTATTTTGAAGACAGTCTCGAGCACTTCTCATGCTTCGCTTGAAACGCTGTGTGTGTGTGTGTGTGTGTGTG
>NC_068991.1:30220036-30222540 GCF_001194135.2 Octopus bimaculoides
GTGTGTGTGTGTGTGTGTGTGTGTGTGTGTGTGTGTGTGTGTGCATGTATATACTAACAAAGCAAACAACAGGTTGTACGGCGTGCTATATGAATAAATCAAAGATAGGACAGAAAGAGCAGAAGCAGAAATCAACAAAACACAACATGCGAAAAAACAGGCAGTAACACAACAAACGGCAAACAGAACAAAAACAAGATACAGGGATCATTCGCAGCCGATTTCCTTCTCAGTCGGTCTCCAGAAAGTCCTTGTAGTTTCGCACTCATTTATATCTTAGACTACTCGAATCCGGCGAGTGCCAGGGACTTAAGTTAAAAGCATTAAGCCTCTGGGAAAGGAAAACGAATGTTTACAAAAACGGAAACAAAAACAGGGAAGCTAGAATTAAAGACGTACAACAACGCCTTTCGGCTATACAATAGAAGGGAAAACAATTGTACATATACGAATACAAATAAATAAACAACAGAAAGGGTCTTTCGAATATCGGACGAACGTAACGTTATGAAATAATAATGCAAATGCAGCAGAAAAAGAATTATACATATATAATGGACAAGCGCCTTTCGGCTATACAACAAAGGGAAATAATTGTACAATTATAACTAATAAATAATAAGAAGTAGAAAGCTGGCCGAAAAGAAAAATGAAAAATCTTAACAGACTGGGTGGGAGGACAGACAAACGTGATCAGCCTTAAAGGTAGCTGGTCGGAAAAGGACGACAATGCCTTAGCCGGACAGCGATCACGTGGTTGGAAAGGGAAAGAGTTGAAGAAGGCAGGGAGACTAAGGAATAGGAGAGAGGGTAAACAAATCAGAGGGACTAAGGAATGAGAGGGGGAAAGAGAGAGAGAGAAAACACACACATACACACATAAAAAGCGCATAAACATATATGTTATACAACATGTAACATTGACATACATTAATCGGAGTAACCCGGCAAGCCACGTGTACTATGTTATTTGCTTCCTGAACGGTAATCGAGGCACAAGCCACCGTCCATTACTTGGCAACAGGTTCACACACCGGCTGATGAAGAGTGGCACGCACGTTGGTTACCGATTGGATATAGGATAATTAATACCTGTGGCTTGCCGGGATACTCCGAGTGGTGCGCATAAGAATTCCTTGTCTGTATAATATATTAGATATGATCTTTATTTCAGTTTCAATGATATTGAGGACTACATTTTTTGGTGTTACACTCGCGGTTAATCGTTTTATTTACATACATACATACATACATACATACATACATACATACATACATACATACATACAATACATACGTGCATACATACACACATAGACATATGTATGTATCTGTCTGTGTGTATGTATGTGTGTGTGTATGTATATGTAAGTAAGACTTTCGAAGAATTTTGAAGCGCACATTCATTCCACCATCCTATTATTTCGATACACAATTCTTTTCCGATAACAAGCGAAATTTATATCATTTATACATGCATATATAGGCAAATATAATATTTGTCAACTTTTGTCCAGGGCGGACAATCCCTTACAGAATGTCAGCTATCAACACTGTAGGCATGTGGCTAAGTGACTGTAGGCTTGTGGCTAGTCGTGAGGTCTGTAATGATAAACTGAGATGCATTGCAGGGCCTCCGAAGAAAGTCCCTGGAAATTGTATATACCTCAAATTGTACGAAGTATGAACAATTCTATATATGCATATATAGATAGATAGATACAAATATATTTATATATATGTATATATTTACACACGTACATACATATATATATACATATATACATATATATCTACATATACATATATATATACATATATATATATACATATATATATATATATATATATATATATATATATATATATATATATATATATATATATATATATATATATATATATATATGTATATATATGTATATATACATACATACATATATACATATGTGTGTGTGTGTGAATATATATGTATATGTGTGCAGATATGAATCTGCATATATGTGCACATACACACACACACATACATATATATATGTTTGCATACGTATACTCACACACACATATATATGTGTGTGTGTATATATATATATATACATATATACACACACATACATGTATGTGTGTGTGTGTGTGTGTGTGTGTGTGTGTGTGTGTGTGTGTTTGCTTTATATGCAAGTTCTTGTTCTCTTCCAAGCCATCTTTCACAAGTATTTCATAGGGACTGAAACATGCAAAGATGTTGTAGACTTCAACATATGGTCCTGTGACTTCTCCACTAAACCAGAAGCAATTTGCTTCTCGCACACATCTGCCTTCAATCAACTTCTGTTGTTGCTACTCAATGATTCTCTTAATCTAATATAAGGGCCTTTTGTTCGAACAGTCACACCATTTCTTGTCTACCCTACTACACTGACACACCTACTCAACAATTTCTGACGTATGCAAAATATACTAGCCATATATATATATATATATATATATATATATATATATATATA
>NC_068991.1:30222967-30223682 GCF_001194135.2 Octopus bimaculoides
ATATATATATATATATATATATATATATATACATATTCTTTTACTCTTTTACTTGTTTCAGTCATTTGACTGCGGCCATGCTGGAGCACCGCCTTTAGTCGAGCAAATCGAACACAGGACTTATTCTTTGGAAGCCTAGTACTTATTCTATCTGTCTCTTTTTGCCGAACCACTAAGTTACGGTGACGTAAACACACCAGCTTCGATTGTCAAGCGATGGTGGGGAGACAAACAGACACACACATATATATATACACATATAATACGACGGGCTTCTTTCAGTTTCCGTCTACCAAATCCACTCACAAGACTTTGGTCGGCCCGTGGCTATAGTAGAAGATGCTTCCCCAAGGTGCCACGCAGTGGGACTGAACCCGGAACCATGTGGTTGGTAGGCAACCTACTTACCACACAGCCACTCGCGCCCATGTATGCATGTATATATCAAAGTGTGTGTGTGTACATATATGCTTACATATATACGTCCCCACATACTCAGATGCATGCATACATATACACACAAATTCATACAATCACTCGCATACATAAATCGTGAAGAGGTGTAAGCGGCTCTTTTAAAATGTTAAATAAAATAGCGGCTTTACTCTCGCTCTTCTTCTTCTTCTTCTTCTTCTTCTTCTTCTTCTTCTTCTTCTTCTTCTTCTTCTTCTTCTTCTTCTTCTTCTTCTTCTTCTTCTTCTTCTTCTTCTTCTTC
>NC_068991.1:30224124-30224742 GCF_001194135.2 Octopus bimaculoides
TATATATACATTAACACATTCGTATACGTGCATGTCCCATAGCAACCTATAAAAATCTTTCGGATGTTGTCTTCATTGACCTCGCTAGAATTAGTTAAGCCACAGTTTTACTATGTGAAAATGATTTTCGCTGAGTAGTGAAATCCTTGGTCCTTTGTAGTGATTGGGCCCCATAGGTGTTCGCGGGCGACAATAAACTACAAGTTTATGACAGAGGTTCATTTAAATTCTTATTTTATTGACTTTATTTTTAGAAATGTGTTTGTTACAATTATTTTTTAGAAACTATTTTATTCGTTGACATTTAGTGTTTTGTTACATGTTTGCTTTGAAAGGTTCTGAACTCACATAAATGCGTAACTTTATGTTTGGCGATATAATCTGTTTATATATTTATTTTGTTAAATAAATATACAGTACTAGAGCTAAATCAAAAATAAGGTATTTAAATAATATATTGCACAGTGAGGAGCAGAATTATAAAATCAAATTATACGAAGTTTTGACTGTCTGTGTGTGATGTGGTCATATGTAAATATGTGTGTATATGTGTTTGGATATGTATATACATACATACATACATACATACATACATACATACATATATATATATATATA
>NC_068991.1:30225577-30228886 GCF_001194135.2 Octopus bimaculoides
TATATATATATATATATATATATATATGACAAAGGAATAAACGATTACCGTTTAAAATTTATTAGCTTACAGTGTTTCTGCTATAAGATGCAATGAACTTGTAGATTAGTGCTTGAGTGACGTAACACCTTATAGCTTCATCAGAGCCTCAAATATGAAGTGTATTTTACTTGGGAATAGAATAACATTTATGCATATATGTATATATACAGGAAAAAGCATTACCAATGAGAAAGCCAACATGTAAGTCAGGAATGATAGTCAAAGAACTTTCCCTAGATATAATAAGATTAATTTTAAAAGCGTATATAAAGATTTAGATAAAGGATAATATTTCCCTCGCATAGCATTTCCTTCATTAACTCAGTGCGAGTAATTAGTAAATATCGCCCCAGGTTGGTCAAATATTGACTAGTGAAACCAGTTAGTGAATAAAGAAAAACCAGTCACAAGAGTCAAAATAAGACACATGATGGAGCAGCGAATATGTTCATACTGTTTGAACTGAAATTTGTGTCGATGGTGTTTTGAATTAAACTCAGGCTAGATTTAATTGAGAAGGCTCATCACCAATATATTCCTGACATGACCAATTCACAGTATATCTAGGACAACATTATCTGATATATCCTTCGATTTTTACAAGATTGTTACAGGTCGAGTAACCATATGAAGTCTCTTCCACTAATTGTGACTTGAATTTGTTCTGGAGAGAAATTTACGTCGACATGTTTTGGAATTTTGTCAATACGATCAGTTAATATGATAGGACTAACTAGAGCGGTGAGCTGGCAGAATCGTTAGCACGCCAGGCAAAATGCTTAGCAGTATTTTGTCCATCTTTACATCGAAATTCCGCTGAGGTCGACTTTGTCTTTTATCTTTTCGGTGTCGGTGAAATAAGTGCCAGTTGAGTATTGGGGTCGATGTAATCGACTTATCCCCTATCCCGAAATTGCTGGCCTTATGCCAAACTTAAAACCAGTATGATTTAAAACCAATTCAAGGGTCGCTGGATGGGTGAGTGACTTAGATAAGAGGGACTAGCTATATACTTTCCTATTCTGATTTCAAATCCAACTAGGTCCATTCTGCATTTTTTGTTTTCTTTTCTAGGGTTATAAATTAAATCCCAATTACATACTAATGTAGAAGAAGATTAATCAAATATAATACTTACTTGAATATATGCAGTCTGCAAACTAGATATGACTGCAAAATCTTCCTCAGGTCACTTCCTCGTTGCCTCGTGAAAGGAAGGATAGATTAGATAACTCTAGTTCTAGGGAAAACACCTTCCATCCCTAAAACATATGTTGCTGATAGCTGTAATATTTTTTTATGATAACAAGGTTGATAAGAGGCTTAAACAACAACTACTACAATAACAACAACCACGCGTGACCTTCCGTCATTATCAGAAATCGATATCGTACAGTGAAATCAGTAAACTCGTATAAAAAGCTAATTCGGTGGAAGGGGAATGTGTCGATTCTTTGCATCGGTCATAAATTGCTGTGTGCCAGGGTGTTAGGATCGGATCTCTGAATAGAACCGTCCCCTATTACAGTTAATAGATGAAGAGACATGCAACTATTAAAGACAGTCATTCTAGGGCAATTACTCAGAGTATTTATATTCTGTCAACATTGAATCCTTTTCAACTGTTCAATAATTATGAATGCCTGTGACAAGTTCAAAGAAATAATAGACAAACGTTATCGGTAATTCATGTCGGTTTGTTGTCGCTGTTGATATTATTATTGTTGTTAAGGTGGCAAACTGGCAGAATCGTTAGCACGCCAGGTAAAATTTCGTCCATCTTTACATTCTGAATTCGAATGCAGCTGAGGTCACCTTTGCCTTTTATCCTTTCAGAGTCGATACAATAAATAGCAATTGAGCACTAATGTCGATATAATTGACATATTCCCTCTCCCAAAATTGCTGGCCTTGTGTCAAAATTTGAAACCATCAGTATTATTGGGGTTGTTTAACCCCAGCTAAATTCTTATTAGGAAACCTTATGATTAAAGATACCCCTCTTGTGACCATGATGTTTTACTTTGAGAGTGTATTCTCTGTAGGGCTGTATTTCACAATATGTGCTTCATTTTAATTATTTTTAATTCGATAGGTTAAGAGTTCAGGAAGAATTGTCTGCTAATTCTAGCATTGGACTTTATCTAATAATGGTGACGAGACACTCAACACTAATTTACAGCTCGTCGTTTAACTGTTTATCGATTTCTCCATTAACTTTTATTGTGCATTCCAGGGTTTAAGCGAGAAGGAACGGGAAGTTGTGACGTTCATCTCTTGTCCCTTCCTGTGTCTAAAGACGACAAATATTAGCGTATGATCTATAATCCCAATGTCAGTTAGCAGTGTCTCGCTACCATTTCAGTGAGGTATAAGATGTATAAAACTTCTGATACACAGAAATGCAGACTGTGGAAAGAGTGTGGAAAATGTGACCCACTTGGTAAGTGGATGTGAGAGCCTTGCACAAAAAGAATACAAACCCCACCACGATAAAGTGTGTGTGTGTATCTTCATTGGCTCTTATGCCCTAAATACCAATAAGAAGTAACAGAATTGGTTTGAGCATGTACCAAGTGAAGTTATGCAGGAGGATGGAACAAGCAAAACGGATCCAGCAGAATGCAAAATGAACGGGCAGAAACAGATTGAGGAGCGGTGTAGCCAGAAGCCTCTGCATGAACAGTATATATTTCGAAGCCGAAATGCTGATGTAGACAAAGCAACAACCCATCAGTGCTGAGAGCAGAGATTGAAGGCTTCATTTTGGTGGCACAAGACCAAAGCTTGCTTACCACAAACTATCAGGCTAACGTTCTTCAAATCGGTTCTGACCCTAAATGCAGATTCTGCGATACATTTGACAAAACTATAGACCATCTTGTCTCGGGATGTCCTGTGTTGACTAGACGAATATAAAGATCACAATAGGATAGGACAGTATTTACATTGGAAAATATGTAAACAGTACAAAATCAACACTCCTGCTTACTGGTACGAACATCATCCAGAGTCAGTCGTTGAAAGTGAAGATGTTACTAACCTCTGGGATTTTCCATTTGAATTCATGCAGCGTGCAGTGTCTGATGTAGATTTGATCTGAACTCATTTTAAAAGGAGAAAATCGATATGATTTTAACCATTATGGTATAAAGTAAACTGCAAAGAAAGGGAAGAAATCATTAGAATGTAAAAGTTGATGTTATATTACATATGTGTGTGTGTGTGTGTGTGTGTGTGTGTGTGTGTGTGTGTGTGTGTGTGTGT
>NC_068991.1:30229122-30233421 GCF_001194135.2 Octopus bimaculoides
TCTCTCTCTCTCTCTCTCTCTCTCTCTCTCTCTCTCTCTCTCTCTCTCTCTCTCTCTCTTTCTTTCTTTCTGTCTGTCTGTCTTTCTTTCTCTTACCTTACTTTCTGAAATATTTTGTTGCCAATTTCATTCAATGTTTCTTCAGACGAAGTTAGTTTTTATTAGAAAATGATTAATTCGGTTTAGTTTTCTTTCATTTAGAATATTTTTTATATCCTCAAAGGACCAAAATTTAATAACCGAAGTGCAGATTCTGTAAACGACTTCAAAAAAACCTCATCTATATCATATATAAATGTGTGTGCGTGTGTGTGCGTGTGTATCTGTGTGTGTGTGTGTATCTATGTATGTATATGCTGCATGAAGTAACGTTTCTAGATTGCTATGTGTTATAACTCCGACTGAAAATATGATCTAACGGTGGATGGTGAGAGTTTTGCCCCAGTACAATTAGAACTTTGCCAACTGTCTCAGTTACACTTAGATATATCAAAACAGTAAACAAGACGCTAATACACAGTTTGTATGTAGTCAGCGAAAATTACTGTTAGCATCTATTTTACTGCTTACATCCAATACATAATGCCACCGTATCTTTCCCCAACCCTTCTTTTAAGCTATATCACCATTCATGCTTCTTTCACTAAATTCCTGTATCACCTATAGCTTTCTTAAAGAGCTCTGTAGTTTAAGATCTAGCAGTAACGCTTAGACAGTATTTGCTCGATGGGGCTTTGTACGACGGGAACGTATCGTAACATCCCTTTCGTAAATCCAACCCATTGTCTCCTACGTAGTATTTTTGTCATAATTGGCCAATCAGACAATGATACGTTTAGCCGTAGTAGTGCGCAGGTGTTTTCAGTCACACACGGATCATATATAAACCAATCACGAAATGATTAATGAATCTCGTTGAATAGAAAGTTTCAAACAATAAGGTAGGAATTTTGGTCTTCTCTCCGCACCCCTTATGCAGATATTTCACTGTAATCGAAGCTAATGAGTTGGTGTTACATGCTAGAACTGTTTGATTATCATTTTACTTGTTTCAGTAATTAGACTATGGCCATGCTATCGCATCCCCTTCAGGAATTTTAGTAAAACTAATCGACCCCACTACTTATTTTCCTTTTCAGTTTGGTACTTATTTTATATCGGTTTGTTTTGTCGAACTGCTAACTTTTGGGGACGTAAACATACCAAAATCGCTTGTCAAGCAGTGGTGGGGGTCAAACACACACACACACACACACACACACACACACATATATATATATATATATATATATATATATATGTATATATATATATATACGGCGAGCTCCTTTCAGTTTCCGTCAAACAAATCTACTAACCAGACTTTGGTTGACCCGAGGCTATAGTAGAAAACATTTGCTCAAGATGCCATACAGTGGAACTGAAACCGGAATCATCTGCTTGGTTCTTACCACGCAGCTACCCCTGCGCCTATTAAGTCAGCTTTCGAAGATTATAAGCTTCATAGTTATGTAGTCTCAGTTCAAAACTGATCAATCCAATTCAATCCGTCCTTTGAGAACAATAAGACCCTCCATTCAAACCAAACAGCAACGCTGATTATGAATAGCAGCGATATGGCTGAAGTAGCTAGGAGACCGATTAAGGCATTAAATACACAGACGGTAGGGTATCCTATATGTAACATATTAACAGCAAAGATCTTAATCTTCTTGTTGATATGTGTGAGTTTGTGAGTGTATGTCAATATTCAGTTTATTTCAAGATTTCTTGTCAATAGAGAAAGAACCGGTTCCTAACCTAGATCCAAGGTTCCTTCATTGGAATTTCAGCATCAACAACAGGGTATTTTTGTTTGTATATATGTATGTGCAGATTTGTATGTTTTATGTATGTATTCTCATGCATATAGTTGCATATCTAGGCATGTTCATATATATTTAAATTATAGACTTCTGGAAAGTTTTACAAATTTGTACAGTTCCAATGATGGATTGGATCTGTAGTCTTCAAATTAGCTTTCTCCTTTCTGGTTTTGAGAAGCCAAATTTCTCGAGATTGGTATTTAGGTAGTGTGTTACATATCCCAGGGCCCCAATAATTACAGGTATAAACCTGAACTTGTAATTCTATTCGAGTAACTGCAGATTTCTCAATAGTTCAGCATAGGTGTTCTCTTTTTCACTGATCTTCAGCTTCATGTTAACATCCGCTGGGCAGCTAATTTCCTCAACTGCACAGTTTCTCTTCTGTATCCCAAATCATTATATCAAGTCTGTTGTGCGTGCATTTTATTGAGGTCCTCACTGGTACATTCCACCAGTATTCCTTTTCATTATGAGTGACTATGGCTTCTACCATATTGTGAGATTTTATTTCTTTGTCCTCGGGATTATCCTTCCGACGGATTTCATTACATAGTGTACTAGCTACAACGTCATGTCTCATCGGTAGATAATACCGTGATGACATTTTTAGACAACTGCTTATGATGTGCGTGATATCTTCAGTGTGAACTCCACAAAGTCTGCATTTATTGTCACATTTAACAGCTTTTCCTGCATCTCTATCCTTTTTGTGCATCAGGTACTTGGTTGATATTTCTTGTTCCTGTATTGCAAACGCATACCCTTCAAAGTGGGAGTTAGTAATCCGGCTATTCGTCTATGATAAACTGCTTTGATGATCGATGTTACTATCATCACGGAACTTTATACAAACATATCCATGCATAGTCTTCTGCTCATATAGGCTCATCCGTTCTGATGATATGTTGCATTTTGGATCGATGTTAAACCCCTGCCGCCTTGTTTTCGCTTTAGTTACAGGCGGTCCACGTCACTATTTATGTGGAAATTATGTGTGCTTGTTAGTTTCGGGTTTTCACATCTACGTCTTGGATCTCATCAAGCGTCCAATCAAGCAGCCCAAATATTGGTATGAGTACCGGCACTGGGTACACATTGTACGCCACTGTTTTATTGAATGCAGAAAGTACTGAGGTCCAAAGTTTCTTTATTCGGCTGTAATATTCTTTAGTGACACCTGTTTTGTTACAGGTGCCATTGTATGATAAATTCTCATCCACCTCTAGATACCTGTAACATTCCTCGTCAGATACAGTGGAAACTGTCAAATCATGTTACTAATCTGATTTATAGTCTTCCCCTTTTCACAACCATATAACATTTATCATAACCAAACTCCAACCCTACGTCCTTTGAAAATGTTGTAACTAGGTCAAGACTCTTTTTCATCTCATGCATATTCTTTGCATAAAGTTTTAAGTCATCTACAAAGAAACAAGGTGTAATTTTGCTCTATTTATGTTTCCTTGTGAACCAGTGAGATATCCTTCAGACTTCCTTAACATGAATGACAAGAGGTTTACAGAAAGTATAAACAACATCGCAGAGAGGCTGTCTCTTTGGAATATGCCTTTGCGATATGGTATTCCATCGGTGATATTACAGTCACTTTTTGTGTTTAATTTCAAGATGGCGGCCCACGATGAAGTCAGGTCAGCTATGGCTTTGACTATTCTCACTGGAACTTTAGCAAGTTGAAAGGCTTCAAGCATCTATGAGTGTATGTATGCATGTATGTATGTATGTATGTATGTATGTAAGTATGTATATATGTATGTACGTACGTAATATATGTATATATGTATTAGTCAAAACTTCTGATCAACTCATTGGAGTTATCTCTCCTTTGTTGTTTTATTCGATTTTAGATGTTAGGCACTTCTAGGCTGACCTTTACTAATTAAATAATTTCAGTGCATTGATGTCTTCTAATTCCCTGTATTACCAGTGCCTGAGACTCTACCATACGCACACATACCTGCGTTCACTTACGCGCATATTTATTGTAGTCCGTACGCATGTGTACGTATGTATACATACACACACACACACACTTATATTGTATAAGTATGTATGTGTGTATATATACATATATATATATATATATATATATATATACACACATATATTCTACATATATGTATACACACATACATACATTGGGCTGGCCAACACCTTGTGAGTGGAATTGATAGAGAGAAACTGAAAGAAGACCATATCATGTTTGTGGGGGTGGGGTTGTCCCCACATCACCGCTTGGCAACCGGTGTTGGTGTGTTTTTGTCTCCGTCACCTAGCGACTCATCAAAAAAGAGATTGGTAGAATAATTACCAAACTTTAAAAGAAAATAAATAATGGGGGTCGATGCATTCAACTGAAAAATGGCTCAGCTGGACCGACGTCTAAATGACTTTGTTTGCTTGAGTCTAG
>NC_068991.1:30233580-30234455 GCF_001194135.2 Octopus bimaculoides
TGTGTGTGTGTGTGTGTGTATGTGTGTGTATGTATACATATATGCTATAATTTAGAACAAACAGTAAAAGGTTGTCATTGTAGTACTCGGAATTTTGAGTGTCGGGGCGAAGAGCAAGGTTATATTTTCGTCAGCTATTAATTGCAACAGACGCTATGAAAATCTGTTGAAGAAAAGGGAAGTTGCCATTAATGGCCGATAAGAATGTATCGTAGCTCTTCGGTCCGACATTCGAAACTCCGAGTATTACAATGACAACCTTTTACTGTTTGTTCTAAATTATAACATATATAAATAATCTATCTATCTAATATCGAGGTCTCATTCTTTTGTTGTTACTTTTTATTATATAACTTGCTACACTAGGTAATAATAGAGTCAATGATATCTTCGCAAATTATTTTCCCGTAAATTATTTTTTATCGTGAATTATTTGCTCCGTATTGAAATTATTTTCTCACTGGTAGTTGCCATGATTTCGGCGCAAAACCAATCAGTTGCAGCGCAGACTTCAGCTTGGGTTGGGCTCTCTATCATGGTAACGCGTACTGAGGAAAGCGAGACTATTATGCCAGTCCGGAAACCGGTCCACGTGAGTCCAAATGCTTGAATGTATGCTGAGAGATTGTTTTAGCTTGTTTGCCTTTGGACGGTTGATTTCTGTAGTTATTATCAATGTATTTTAGCGATTTAAATAAGAGTTTTGATTGTTATTTCCAGCAGGTAAACTCACTTAGTATGTCCTATGATTAACTTTAATATATATGGGCAAATGTCTTCTACAATAGCCTCGGGCCGACCAAAGCTTTGTGAGTGGATTTGGTAGACGGAAACTGAAAGAAGCCCGTCGTGTATATGTGTATATATATATATAT
>NC_068991.1:30234927-30241330 GCF_001194135.2 Octopus bimaculoides
TGGTATTTATTTTATCGGTTTCTATTGTCGAACCACCTGATACTTATTCTCTAGTGTTTTATTAAATGTATGTATATGCATATACATATATACACATGTGCTATTTCTTTACTACCCACAAGGGGCTACACACAGAGGGGACAAACAAGGACAGACAAACGGATTAAATCGATTATATCGACCCCAGTGCGTAACTGGTACTTATTTAATCGACCCCGAAAGGATGAAAGGCAAAGTCAACCTCGGCGGAATTTGAACTCAGAACGTAGCGGGCAGACGAAATACCGCTAAGCATTTCGCCCGGTGTGCTAACGGTTCTGCGCGCGCATATATATCCATTTTATCTTTTATTTTTTTATATCTTTTCCTTGTTTCAGGCAATAGACTGGAGCCATGCTGTTCGACCCCGGTGTTTATTTTTTAAGCATGGAATCTCTTTGCCGATCTTCTATGTTACGTGGACGTAAACAAACCAAGTTGTCAAGCCAAAGACACACACACATAGATGGGCTTCTTTCAGTTTTCATCTACCATATTCACTCACAATTCTTTAGTCAGCTCGGGTCTATAGTAAAAAACACTCAAGCGCTCGCACAGCAGGATTGAACCCAAGACAATTGCTTGGACTTGCCTAGAGTGTATGTCAACTTGCCAGAGAAGCCCTCATCCACTTGGACTCCAGAACCATCCCCTGAGCTACATGTGCAATGAGATATCAGATGATGAAATTGCAATTAGCTGTCGCTGACCCGGTTCTAATCTCAAGAGCTACGTTATTAGCTAGTCTTTCTAGCGTTGCCCACTTCCGTCACTGGAAACATCATTCATGTCAACCTTGGTTGGTGTCTACATCCGCTTACTCTGCCGTTACGTTCTTGAAGGGTGGCTGTTTGCGTTCAGTCTGGGATTCTTCTTCGACGATACCGCCATGGGTGATCCCAGCAGGAGTACTTGACTCTCGACGACATCGCTCTCAGAGTCATTGAACCCAGAATACCTCCCACTGCAACAAGGAACGACCATGAGAAGAGGACACACACACACGCGCGAGCGCGCACGCACGCACACACACACACACACACATACACACACACACACACACCGAAATATGTATGCATGTATGTATGTATGTATGCATGTACGTGTGCCTGTATATGTATGCGTGTATGTATATACGTATATGTACTATGCTTTTACTGAAAGGTTTGCAATAAATACGCATTTATAAAATCGCCAAACGAGCCATGACGTCATCGCTTGACGAAGCCAACATCATTTAACGAAACTGTACCGTATTCAGCATCCAGTCGAGACCACGTGACACTGATGTCAGCAATTTTAGCAGAAAGAAAATTGTACATTTTCTTAGAAGTGTTTTCTTAGTCATGGCTGTAGTTGTGTGTCTCTGTTTTAAGTTGTTTAGTCTGTTAATGATCAGCTGCTTGATTGACAGTAGACGCCGTGTGTTTATCTTCTACACAGGGTGCCAGTCATCCTTGAAAGAAACCATCAATGTTTATAGAAATGACGGCTATATAGAGCGGAAATTATGCACGTCATCTATACAGCACCGCTTATACTATGATGTAATTGATCACGTGTCAATGCTTGAATTGTGTGTGCAGCACGTAGTCGTATATCTGGATGATGATGAAAGGTGTTGGTGATTGAGGAGCGAAATCACGGTGGGAGAAGCTGCTTTGATATACAGACACGTATATATATATATGTTTGTATGTATGTAGGTATATGTATCTATGTGTATACAAACACAATATATTAACATATATATATAAATGTATGTAAATATATATGTGTGTATATATATATATATATATATATATATGTAAGTATATACATATAATAGATACATATACATGCTCTGTATAATATATATGCCTATAAGTGTGCATTTAAAAGCAACAACTTTTCTCGTAGACATTGTATATTAAGAACATGACTGTTTTACAGTTTGGGGTGGAGAAAAATCGATTATATCGACACCAGTGCTCAGCTGGTATTTATTTTATCGACTATGAAAGGAAGAAAGGAAGAGTCGGCCTCAGCGGAATTTGCACTCAGAAAGTGAGGCATGCTAACCATTCTGCCAGCTCGTTGCCGCAACAACAATAACAATCATCTTTTCTACTATAGACACAAGGCCTGAAATTTTGGGGGAGGCTACCAGTCGATTACATTGACCCCAGTGCGTAACTGGTACTTAATTATCGACTCCGAAAGGATGAAAGGAAAAATCGACCTCGGTGGAATTTGAACTCAGAACGCGAAGACGGACGTAATACTGCTAAGCATTTTCGGCCGGCGTGCTAACGATTCTGCCAACTCACCGCCTTACACAAAGTCAACGCGCACTATGAGCTGAGAAAGAATGGGCCTCGCTTCAACCACCTTCTCTTCATGGATGATTTAAATCTGTTAGAGAAAACAGAGCCTGAAAGGGAGAGGCTGGTACAGATGTGCAGCAAGGATATAGGGATGGAATTCGGTATCTCGAAGTGGGCGGTGCTCGCTTTGAAACGGGAGAAAAGAGCAAATTGTTGAGACATAATTTTGGCAATGAACTCGCAGACAGTCGCAGTAGTTCGGTACGGCGCTGGAATCCTGGAGTGGATAGAGGAGGAGCGAAAGGAGATGGACAGTAAGAAATCTTCTAACGATGCATGGAGCCCCTCATCCACGTGCAGACACTGGTCGCCTTTACATGAAGAGAGCAAATTGAGGAAGGGGACTGATAAGTGTGGGAGACTGCGTGCGTATCGAAC
This sequence comes from Octopus bimaculoides, assembly GCF_001194135.2. Taxonomy (NCBI): domain Eukaryota; kingdom Metazoa; phylum Mollusca; class Cephalopoda; order Octopoda; family Octopodidae; genus Octopus; species Octopus bimaculoides. The sequence continues at coordinate 30,237,711 of NC_068991.1, forward strand.
TCGAAAGTTTAATGAGATACCTAGCCCAAAGTAAGGAAACCTTGCTAGTGTCAGGTATGAGGAGTATTGAAAGCAGAGGAAAAAGAGAAAACAAAGGAATAAATACAAAAAGGACACGAAGAAGAATTATACAACAAGGGATTGCACAATCAATTCCATGTAGCCACAACAGAAGTTGCTGGAAAAATAGGTGGGATTGACTGAAGAAAGGAACACTAATGAAAAAAACTAAGAGCACTATACTGGCAGCGCAAGAACAAGCTTTGGATACGAACTGGTTGGTCAACCTTAGGAATGAGCAAGTGTCTCCGCTGTGCCGCATCTGTAATAGAGTGAATGAAACTATTGCCCATATCACAAACGAATGCCCTAGACTTGCCCAAAACCATTACAAGTTGTGGCGACATCATCAGGTAACGAAAGTGCTACACTGGAAACTGCGAAAAGTAGGGACTCGAGAGTCAAGACGTGATATGAGTACAAACTGCTGAGAGTGACGAAGTCGAAGACTAGCAAAATCCTCAGGGATTTCCCAATCCAAACAGATTAGGCGCTAGAGTATAACAGACATGATGCACCACCTGTGCTATACAGTTGACGTTTGGAGGCGAAAATATAGATAAATACAACCTTCTTAAGTACGAAATAGTCCGGTTATGGACAATGAAGTGGATGAAGATAGTGCCAATTATTTTTCGGTACTTGGGGACAGCATCAGAAGGCATCAAGAGAAATATAAAAGTAATTGGAAAAGAGTACCCAATAGAACTGTTCCAAAATATTTGCTTCCTTGGCACGGTCAGAATAATCAGGAAAGTATTAGATAGCTGAAAAGAACGGATAGCATGGTACCGTAGGGTGCAGGTAGAAAGCCCTCTACGCATGCAAGACTCCAGGAGTTCCAACAAAACCTGAGATAAAAAGAAATAATAATAATAATGATGGTTTCAAATTTTGCCACAAGGTCAGCAATTTTGAGTGGCGTGGATGAGTCGATTACATCAACTCCAGTCTTTCACTGTTACTATATTTATCGACCCCGAAAGGATGAAAGGCAAAGTAGACCTCGGCGGAATTTGAGCTCAGATCGTAGCAGAATACGAATGTAGCGACGGGCGAAATAACGCTAAGCATTTCGCCCGGCGTGCTAACGATTCTGCCAGCATGCCGCTTTAATAATAATAATAATCCTTTCTACAGGGTGTCCACAAAGTCTGGGTACACGGAATAAATAAAATCATAACAAACAATTAAATATAAGAAATAATAATTTCTTAAAGTATGTGTTAATCCCATGTACCCAGACTTTGTGGACACCCTGTAGTATAGGCACAACGCCTGGATTTTGTGGGGAGAAGGACATCGATCACATTGACTACAGTACTCAGCTCGTACTTAATGCATCGACCCCGAAAGGATGAAAAGCAAAGTCGACCTCGGTGCAATTTGAACTCAGAATGTAGCGGCATGCGAAATACCGCTACATATTTCGTCCGGCATGCTAATGATTCTGCCAGCTCACCACCTTAATAATTATTATTTCAAATTTTTGCCACAAGGGAAGCTTGGGGGAGATGGGTATGAGTCGATTACATCGACCCTAGTGTTCAGCTGGTACTAATTTTATCGACTCCGAAAGGATGCAAGGCAAAGTCGACCTCGGCGGAATTTGAACTCAGAACGTAACAGCAGGCGAAATACCGCTAAGCATTTCACCCGGCATGCTAACGATTCTACCAGCTCACCGACTTGATAATAAGAAGAAGAATGAAAGCAAATCAAAAGTATAGATATGAAGGAGAAACGCGGTAAAGAATATTTTCGCAAAATGAAGGAAAATACCAAAATTCAAATGAGATGCGAAAAACATCATAAAAGCAATCATCCTGAGAAGAGTAACTCTAATAAAGTATGGAGCAGGAATTACTGAATACAGAATGAATGGATAGAATGACATTAACAAAAATAAAATTTAAATACAAAACTAGGAAGCAGATCACGATAATAGAAACATTCATCTGAAATCAGATGGAGATCGATTATACTGGAGGAAAGGGGTTAATGAATGTTGAAAGGATAGCATATAGAGAGAAGACAATTTGCAGAAGGAGCAGAACCCATAAAGAGAAAGTGAAAATGTGGGAAAGATGAAATCTATGTTTGAAGGAAAGACAATTTACTCAGTGATTTTCCCAAAATACAAGTAAGATAAAGGATAACAAGGACACGTGGTTATGGCTAAAGAAAGGAAGGCGGAAGGAGTCAGAAAATGGTATTTTTGTGGCACGGGAACGAGATTTCATGGTAAAAATTGGATCAGGAGTACGATAGATCAGCAGTGCTTTTCACTCAAATGTAGAATGTGAAATGATTCTTGAGACTATAATTCACATTGTATCGGAATATCCACAGCTAAGAATGGTTACAAACAGTACAAACATGATCAGATTGTTGTAATATTGGTTTTGGATGTGCAGAAAGGTATAACCATTTGAGAGAGTAGAAATGCAAGATCTCGAAAATGAAGTGAGCTATTGTTGTGGATGTCACTTTTGTTGGTCTTCTTGTTGCTACTGTTGTTGGTGCTGCTGCTATTTCGATTTGTTCCGGAGGAGGTTCAGTGCGATGGTCATAAACTTAAAATTACCTATCTGATGAAGGGTAACGTAAACTTTTTATACCGCAATATCTGATCGGGGAGAATCGTTAGCATGCCGGACAAAATGCTTAGCTGCATTTCTTGTCTTTAACATTCTGCGTTCAAATGTCACCGAAGCAAACTTTGTCTTTCATCCTTTCGGGGTCGATGAAATAAATACCATTTGAGCACTGTGGCCGTTATAATTGACTAGCTCCGCCCACAAATATTCAGGCCTTGTAACTATAGTAGAAAGAATTATTATTGCAGGAAAGATCTAGATATTTTGTGCGTGGTCGGCGTCCTCCTCAAATACATGGCTGCTTTGTTTACCCAGACAAAAATGAAACGCAATATCAAATTGGATAGGATTCGAACTCACAATCTAAATAAACGCAACTTAATACAGCATGACAAAATGTCTACTGCTTTACTGATACTACCATCTCTTTTGTATGGCAGGCTATTGCATGTGTGTTGCATTTTAGCATGGTTCATACCCGCCCCATCTGCCCCATTATTTTTGTTCACATGTTTTCTTGCATGAATTGCTTACATCCTGCTGTCTGTTGGGCTATGCAGTGGTGCAAACACTTAGATGTTATGTTCTTCAAGCAATGATGTTACACTGATTTAGAGGAACACATTTTCACATTGAAAACAAGCATTCTACGCTTGTTTTCAACGAAGCGGTTGTAACAGGTCTAGTTGGCATGGCGCCATCCTGTGAATATACACACATGCATACGCACACATATACACACGCAGACACAAACACAACACACACATATGTACGCATATACATAAATATCTGAATACATTCAAATATATATCTACATATAGACACACACAAATATACATACACACACACACACGTAATATATGCATATGCGAAGCATTATGATCAAATGCATAGACACACACACGCACGTATATATTGCACATAGATATACATACCCAAATATTCATATATGTATATATA
>NC_068991.1:30241340-30241971 GCF_001194135.2 Octopus bimaculoides
TATATATATATATATATACTTACCTATATTATATATTCATATATATATGTATGCATACATATATATATTTTTTTGCATACACACATACACATATATACATACATATACACATGCACACACATATATACACAGATACATATATACATACATATATACATATATACATATATATATACACACATAAGAAAAGGGTATGAAAACGGAATAAACAATTATTTTATGAACTTCATTAGCTTACAACTGTTTCTGTTATAAGATGCAGTGGACACATAGTTCAGTGTCTGAGTAACACCGAATATGAAGTGCACTTCATATGTAAGACTCCGATGAAGCTATAAGGTGTTATTGAAACACTCACCTATAAGTCTATGCATCTTACAGCAGAAACAGTTGAAAGGTAATGAAGTTCATAAGATAATCGTTTATTTCTTTTTGTCATCTCATTTTCCTATTACCGCTTTGGACTGGAATAATGCTTCTTTCTGGAACATATGCATATTGAATTCTGCACCGGGTATTAGTCTCGCTATGCCTAAATAAAATATATATGTATATATATATATATGTGTGTGTGTGTGTGTGTGTGTGTGTGTGTGTGTGTGTGTGTGTGTGTGTGTGTGTGTGTGTGTGT
>NC_068991.1:30242938-30254595 GCF_001194135.2 Octopus bimaculoides
TATATATATATATATATATATATATATATATATATATATATATATATGTGTGTGTATATATATATATATGTGTATATATATATGTATATATATATATATATATATATATACATACACACACACGTACATTAATCCATCGATGCATATAAATGCATTTTTTGCAGATATATATATACATATGCACATGCATACACGCACGCGCATGAACCTGGCATTGTGGGACAATTCGGTCATCCATTGTCAACAGCAGAACTGAGTATATACTTGTGTACGTGTTCGAGTTCATACTTGTGAAAGTGTTAGTATGCTACCAGGTGCGGATATATTAGTCCATGTGAATGTCACCTTGTGTGAGTTTGTGTGTGTTTGTGTATGTTCATGTGCATGTGTTATAATGACTTTTCTTTGCGTCTAAGATTTGTATGGATGTGTGTGTGTGTGTGTGTGAGAGAGAGAGAGAGAGAGAGAGAGAGAAAGAGAGATATACAAAGCGAGGGGGAGAGAGATAGAGAAAGAGAGAGATAGAGAAGGAGAGAGAAAGAGAGAGAGGTTCTGCATGTTCTTTTCATTTTCTTTGACTTAGAAATGGCGGCAGTTATTTTGAAATATGTTGGTGAATTAATGAACAAACTTCCTTTCAAAATTTTTGAAACGCAAGTGCTTTAGCATAAGAGTACATTGATCCGGTTATTTGTCTAGAAAATGCGTAGTTTAATCACATGACAGGGGAAAATATACGAACAACATTTGAGTTTTATTGCTAAATAAACTTATGGAACGTTCAGCATCATACTTATGCGTTCTAGCTTTTGTACGAGATGGATTCGGTAACATAAATACAACGAAATATTTATTTGCCTTTTCATATGGGCTGCCACGGAAAATTATCATGACGGTCCGCATTAAATATGATTACGACATTCTTCATAGAAATGTTCAGATCGATTGAAAAAAAAACTATTAAGTGGTGACCAAATAGCAAAGAATGCTATAGAAGTTAGGGAAGTGTAGCGAACAGTCGATATGTATCTATCGGAGCATGTCCTTGCACACAAATTGTTCCAGATAGTAGCACACGAAAGATATGTGACTATGATTGAAATTTCCATCCTATAAAATTATGACTGCATAAGAAAAGAAATTGATGTTTTCAAAGCTAGTAATGTTTGCTAGAAAACATTCTCGTAAATTGTACAGATGATATAGTCGTTTCTATGAGTGACGAAAGACATCTTGAAATGTTTGGTTGCATAAATAATCAACATTCCTGCTATTGATTGCACATTAGCCCACGACAACTTCTTGGTCATGTAAGAATGTGGGGTTGTGTGATAAACTATAGTATAATAAAACCATATTGCCTTGAAATGAGTGAATATACAGTAACAATGGATTCTGAGAATTAAGCGTTTTTATTATGCAATTTCCTTTTTCCAGAATTTAACTGACAGGAAATTAATTTACGAAAGGTGTGGTTTCAACATGCGGGATCCACAGCCGATGCGACAAGACCTGCTAAGGACATTAATAAAGGGTTGTTTACTACCCATGTCAATTCCCAGGGGGGCTGCGCCATACTTTGCCCTATTACCTGATCCTGACCTTTCAGTTTGTTAATATTCCGTTTGGAAATACACCTCTGAAATTCCACTTGTTGCTCTGGAGATTTCCATCATTTTCGATATTGGAAAAATAATAAAAAGTTTTAAAATTCAAAGGAAACGGAGACTACATACATATAACAATCAATGTTGAATTATAGTAGAATTAATTGATTATTCGCTTAATTAATAATTCAGTAAAATTAATAAGACAGTCCAATTAATTTGACCGACTATAATTAAAAATAGATTATTCTATGTATGTATTTTCCGTTTCCTTTGAATTTTTAAACTTTTAATTGTGTGTGTGTGTGTGTGTGTGTGTGTGTGTGTGTGTGTGTACATGCATCCGTACATATATAACATTGCAATATATATAAATGCAACGACAAATAAAGCATGAATTGAGCAAATCATATTTCAATTTACGTAAGTATTTATAGAGTATCCTTCATGACCCTTATTCAGCGTGTGTTACGAAGGATACTCTGAATAGCACTTGGAAAGTTATCAATTATAGCCTGAGTTATTACATAAGGTCATAGGATATTTATGGATTTTCAGATATTTGTCTAGTAAAATAGATTTCCTGTTAAAAGCATATATAAATGTTCTGTTTTGCCTGGACTTTTGCTGGTATATTCATATCCTCTACAACAGAGCATGAATTTTGTTCCCTGTTCCACAGAGCAATATCAGGTCTGTAACGTTTGCACCGAATTGCTGCTTTTATTGGAGTGTTCAACCTGTATTTCTTCTTTTTAAAGGTAGGAATATATGCTAGTTATGACTTACCTTTGATGTATAGGTCAGGGCAATCCTTTCTGTGGATAGTCTTTACAATTTTGTCATGCTTCAAGGGTAGGTTGTATCTCGTGGGACATTTTGGGGCAGCTGCTGATTATATTTGTGATATCTTCCACACTGGCATAGCAGAGCCGACATTTCCTATCACAACGTAGAGGTTTGATGGTATCTTTGTCTCTCTTGCTTTGGTATTTAGTAGCTATTTCTTTTTCCTGGATAGCAAAGATGTATACTTCCTTCTAAGTGTGATGTAATGGCTCTATCACAGGTGCAGAAGACGCTACACCTGCTATCCTCTAGCTTACGGCATATGCACCCATGCATTGTTTTTTGCTGGTATGATGGCTGCTTCTCCAATCTTCTGTTTAGGTAAGCCAGAAAAACCTCCTTTAGGTAACATGAAGCAGCTGTATTCTCATAATATCGGTTCAGTAATTCTTCTTCAGCTCTGAAGAAGTTACTGCTGTCACTTTTGAAATATGCATAAATTGTATTCATTTCTTTCTTTACCGATGAGCAAGTGTTGACTCAGTGATACAATGCGACATTAAAAAACTGTTTGGACTGACTTTATGCATGAGAAATGTATGTATATTTGATTTTGAATTTCATTAAAAAAATTCATTATTTCTGTGTTGTTTCTTTTTGCTCATGTATGTGTGTATACTTGTATGTGGCGTGTGTGTGTGTTTGTGTGTGGTTGATACGTCTTCAAGGTCCAACATTGCTTCCTGATATCAAAATTATCATTAGTATTATCATCATTATCATCATTTTTATTCGGCGAGTCGGCAGAATCATTGGAGCACCGGACAATATGCTTAGTGGCATTTCATCCCTCTTTACGCTCTAAGTTCAAATTCCGCCGAGGTAGACTTCGTCTTTCATCCTTTTGAAGTCGATAAAATAAGTACCAGTTGAACACTGGGGGTCATTGTAATCGACTAGCCCCTCCCCTCAAAAAGAACCGGCCCTGTGTCAAAATTTGAAACCATTATCATTATTTAGATATACTGTGAAAATACATTTACTCTAAATTAAATTAGTTAATGAGTAGCTCGTACATGACCTGCTGGGTCCTCATATACAGATACCTGCTGCGTTCTCATGTATACATACATACACGTATATACACATGGCAATAACAGCAACAGTAGCAGCCGAGAAGATAATAAATGTAATATTATTGATTATATTTCTGAAGTCTCAATAATAATTAATTGACGTAAGGAAATCTTTTAGGAAAGTAAGTTACAGCGCCCACAGATTAATATGTGACATCAATTCTACACAATAAATTGAGCGTTTTATTTAAGACAGCCAGGAGCGATTTGAGGTTAGATTCTGTTGGTATTCCTTACAAGTTGAACAACTGTATCGGTCTGCTCGTGAACTATTTAACAGCTTCTAAACTACAGAAGCAGAAACAGCAAAAGTAACAACAAAAGCAAGGTAATTAATATTGAACACGTCTTTTCTATCTCATTGCAGTAGTTTGTTCCAATGCATGTAAATATTATAAGCATTCAGTCTCTTTCGCTCTTTCTCTTTCTTTCTTTCTTTCTTTCTTTTCTTTCTTCCTTTCTTCCTTCCTTCCTCTCCCTCTCACTTATCAGAAATCTATCCCAATCCTTTAAAATACTACAGTATATTGTATCCTTACTGAAAGTCATAATATTTCTGCACACTATCTAAACACAAGATCAAAGACCTGAATCAAATGCCGCTATTTTGAAAAGTAATTTCTTAAACACCGAAACGGTACAATCCGACCCACTTTTGTAACTATACACAACTATCATACACTCGTTGCTTTGTAACCTTCATAACTGTACAGATCTCTTTAGATTTCTAGAATTCCTTTTTCTGCTTTACTTATTAATTGCACAATATCCCTTATAAATCTCCATATTTCATTATAATTTCTCACACTTTATTGTTTTCTATTTTTCTGTCCAGGATATTCTTTATATTTTTCGTACATATTTCTATTCATAATTGCTTGAATCTGATAATTCTAAAACTATTGACAAGAAAAGATTAGCTCCTAGTAATTTTTTTATCTAATGAGTTACACCCCTTACCAACTTAGAATAAGACGTTTGCAGTTTCTTTATACATGCAAATTGAAATAAGGCCGTATTATTATCTCATCACATTGATTTTACCTTACATTTTGCAGTAAGTACCCTGTTTTTGTCTATCTACACATTACACGTGTGTGTGTGTGTATGCCTGTGTGTGTGTTAGGGTGTATATCTGTGTGTAATATATAAACGTGTACACATGTACTTGTGCATGTGTGCGTATGTGTGCTTGTGCATGTGTGGGGGTAGATGGGTATGTGTGAAATAAATTCGTTCGTTTTTCTACATTTCTATATTGCTCATCAATAATTTTAACAAACGACTCAATAATATGTTCTCCTTAATTGCTCACGACTTGACAACTTTGCACTAGCTTGTTAATGCCATGGCAATAGAAATAATAGGGTTTTGACTGAAAGGGTTAATCGAACTACTTTTTCAGCTCAACATCGTTGTTGAACGAAACGCTTCTCAAACTGTTAAAGAGCGACCGAGAAAGGTAATAATCTGAAGACGCTTTATCAGGAGAATATGAAAAGTGCGGTAGGACTTCACAACCGAACTCCTAAACAGCACTTTTGGTCAAATTAGTGATATAGAAACGAACGTTGTCGTATTGAAGAACCAAGGCATTCGCTGATCGAGTTTACCCATCGACTGAAGATGATAGGCGATGGTATCATGAGAGCTTCCCGTCTGCTGGGCCTTTCCTGGTGTACTGGCACGGATCCTCGTAGATGAGTTCCTTCAATCGATCTTCATTGACTGGAAGAGATCAGCCGGAACGCGGAGAATGTGTGAGGTTGATTTTATTTCCTTGAAGCGTGAAAATCACCATTTCCGTGTTTTATTGTTTTGTTTTGTTGTTTTGCTTTTTAACAACATAACACAAAAGGTTTTGACAGCTTTGGACCCTTCTTTTTTCTACTTGGCCCTCCATTCCTATTACTGAAAAGAGCTGAAATTTATTCAAATTTCAAAAGCGATAACTGGCGCTCCGTCGGTTATGACGACGAGGGTTCCAGTTGATCCGATCAACGGAACAGCCCACTCGTGAAATTGATGTGCAAGTGGCTGAGCACTCCACAGACACGTGTACCCTTAACGTAGTTCTCAAGGAGATTCAGCGTAACACAGAGTGTAACAAAGCTGATCTTTTGAAATACTGGTTTCTACTCATTTTTGCCAGCTGAGTCCACTGCAGCAACGCGAAATAGAGTATCTTGCTCAAGGACACAACAAGTCACCAGGAATTGAACTCACGACCGTCAGGCAGTGAGTCGAATACCCTAACCACTAAGCCATGCGCCTTCACTCAAAAACAATAAACAAAAGTTGTAAAGGAAGAACAGAGCTACAAAAGAAAATGTACAATAAAGCATAAGAGGAGATAACCACTCCGAAAGCTTGCCATCTCAGTCCGGGTAGGTGGCGCTTCGAGCTGATTTTGGTGTATGTACACCATTTGTCTACAGCGAAAACTGTTTTCCTTAACAAATCACACTGAATGGCCTTCTTAGGGGTTCGAATATGCCCCAAGCATATCTGAATTGGTCATAACCTATTTATACAATAAAAATATTTTTCATGTTAATTCATTATATCAGTGGAAAGAAACGAACGAATTTATCTGAGAATCATATACATATCACACTAATCTCATTTTCTCTGTTTCTGTTCAAAGTGTTCTTGCTCTGTATTTCCTTCTTATTCCTCGGTGCATATCATTCATTCTTTATTCTTCAATTTTCATTCACTCGCTCCATTCCTCCCCTCTTGCTTTCTTATTCTCTCTCTAAACTACTGGCCTACTTCTCCCTTATCATTTTAGTCTTTCTACCTTTTATCCCTTTTATATATTTTTCCTTCCTAACTTCCACCTCTTCACTTCTTTCAGTAAAAGCTTCTTACTCTCCTCGCTACTTTCTATCCCTCTATATTCTTCTCTTTATATCTTCCTTCCTTAATTGCTTTACATTTTTATCCTCTCACCGCCGCCCACTCTCTTTCTTTCTCTCTCTCTCACTCATTCTTTGTCTTTGTCTTTCTCTCTCCTCTTACTACTATTTTCTTCATATAATTTCTCTTGTCTTTACTGTTTCTCTGGTGACTTTGTTCTGATCTTCCTTCATTTTCGCTTTTTCATTTGTACTCCACATTTTCCCTATCTTTGTCTGTCTGTCTGTCTCTCTCTCTCTCTCTCTCCCTCTCTCTCTCTCTCTCTCTCTCTCTCACTCTTTCTTACATTTGACATTCCTACTTTTCCGTAGGTTTATATTCATTCACTTTTGTCACATTCACCTTCACTCACTCCCTCCCTTTCACTCCTTCCCTCTCTCTTCCTCCCTCTCTCTCCTTCCATCTTCCTTCCCTCTCCCTCACCTTCTTTTTCTCGCTCTCTCCCTTCCACCCGCTCGCCTTCTCCCTCTCTCTTTCACTATCAGTTGTCGCAGTACTATACATTTCAGAATGACCAGCTGCGCCAAAACCAAAATGCCAACATTTCTACATTTCCCTAAACATTTAACATTTTAAGCAAAGATTTGTCATTACAATTCTTTTGACTTCCTTTTTGTTTCTTTTATCTATTAATTTTTTTTCGCTTTTCCTTTTTTATTTACATTGATTTGTTTTATTTTCAACATCCGTCCACCTACTCCCATATCACACCATTGTTTTGCACCATGTTACAACCATGGTATGTTATAGCTATTCAACGTTAAAGAGCTATCATGTTGCATACATATGTCGTACTACAGTCACAGTATGTTATACCACGTTACAATCATACCGTGTTACTGACAGACCTTGCTACAGTCACATCAACTTACATATGTACCATACTACATTAAAAGGACAGGATATGCAAATTCCCTGTTACAGTCGAATCCACAAGGCTTTGGTCAACCCGAGTGTATAGTAGAAGACACTTACCCAGGGTGCCACGCAGTGGGACTGAACCTGGAACCATGTGGTTGGTATGCAAGCTACTTACCACATAGCCACTCCAACGCCTATATGCATGTATGTAAGTATAAGCATGTATGCATATGTGTATACATCTGGGTGTGTATGTGGACACACACACACACACACACACATATATATATATATATATATATCTACATACACACACATATGCATACATGAATGTGTGTATGTATGTATGTATACATATATATATATATATATACATATATACACACACACTTACACATACATGAATGTATGTATATTAAAAGAAGGAGAAAGAACACCTGGTTTACTAACGAGTGAAACAAGGAAAGAAACGAAACAAACAAACCGAATCCTCCTCCTCCTCTCTTTCTCTTTCTCTTGCTCATCCTCTTACCCAAGCTACAATCTGAAAAAACAAAAGCAACAAACAAACATAATAAACAAAGTAAATCGCAAATGGAACAGAAAAGAAAGAATTATTAGGAGAGGAACACAAAATTGATATGTAAAACATAAGTAAAAGAATGTTTATTTCATTTTCATTTTGTACCCCCCCACCACTCCTTATACTAGTGTCATTCACCACCAGCATCACACGCAATACCCTACGTCTACCACCAACAATACCACGGTCACCGTCACTACCATCTTCAACGCCATTCACCGTGATTGACACCCTCTCCGCTGTACTCCATTGTCATTACGAGTGGCAAAACCAGTACTACCGTTGTTGCCCCACCACCACGAGCACCGCCATTTCCACCACCACCACAACTATTAAGAAGAAGGAGAACAACATCACCATAGTTCTTCAGCACCACAAGTTTCATCACCATCATCATCATCATCATCATCATCATCATCATCATCACCACCATTGTCGTCTGCGCAGTCGTGATCAAAGCCATCTACACCATAATTCATCACCACCACCACCACCACCACCACCACCATTATCACTACGACCATCATCACAATCCTCCTCCGGCCCCCATTTTCACAAACCTCCACTCCCACTACCATCACTACCGACTTCACATCCCCCACCCTACCATTGCTACTACCCCTCTCACTACCCCTACCACCACCATAGAAAAGAAGAAAGAAACGCCATACAACGAGGAAATTACTGCGAAAATGAAATGTTTTCGGAACTAAAAATGTTCTCATATTATTAGGGAAGTTTAAAGACTCGAAGACTAAGTGAAGTGGGACGAAAATTCTCTAAAAGAGACCTACTTCGTCATTTTAATGGCATGCTTACTGTATGTGTGAGTATGTCTGCGTGCCTGTGTGTGATGTTTGTGCTCTGTGAGTGTATAAGCGCGTGAGGGTGTGCATGTGTTTGTGGGAGTGTGTATGTTTGTGTGTGGTTGTGCGTAGGCATGTGTGTGTGTGTGTGTGTGTGTGTGTGTGTGTGTGTGAGAGCTAATCTAAAACGTGGCCATTTAGGAAATGTCGGCGTTTCCCAAGAGCTTTGAACACATAAATGTGGGGAAATAAAATGAACGATGGCTGCAGGTGGCCGAGAGGACTAGGTCTCGTCCCACAATCATCGTAGCCCAGGGCTCAGTGGTCCATATCCGTATATTGGCATCTATAATGTATCCATAGCAGTGACATTTAACATGCAATCTCAGCCAAATTAGCCATATTTAATTTTACTTTTTACTTTCACAGGTATGTTCAATCAGAATGATCCAAAACGAGGCTATCCCAACAGCCATCGTTAATCTAGGACTACGTTATCCAATATGTTCGTCTTTCTTAAGGCAATAGTATGGGAATATGAGTACTATTCGGCTGCTATTTCTCGAAGGACACGCGACTTCTTTCTTGCTTTATTACTGCCGTCAGTGATCAGATTGTAACCATGCCAGGTTGCTTTACTTCAAAGGAATCAATTGGTTTAGTTTACTCCGACGCAAGAAACCGAATAACTACTTGTTTCAGCCATTAGATGAACTTTTAGTGAAACGGATCGGCCCCAGTACTTATTTTTAAAAACCCGCTACTTCTTTTATCGGAGTCTTTTGCCGAACCACTATGTTACAGGGACGTAAGCATACCAACGCCGGTTGTCAAGCAGTGGTGAGGGACACAACACAGACACAAGGATACACACAGACACACAAAAATATACACAGGCAGATAGACACGCACACACATACACGAAAGACTTCTTTCAGAAGCCATCTACCAAATCCACTCAAAAGGTCAATCTCACACCATAGGAGAAGACATTTGCCCAGGATGCCGCACAGTGGGACTGAACCCGGAGCAATATGGTTGGAAAGCAAGCTCCTTACCACGCAGCCACAGCTATGCCTGCACACACACACACAGACACACACACACACACACACACACACGTACACATACACATACACACACACTACACATACACATACACGCACACATACATAATGAAAGAAGGATAAAGACGGCACGGCAGAATATTTATTCCAATATTCGGCCATATTTTCTGTGCTTATTGAGAGGTGATTGTTACGAAGGCGGGACATGTCGTTAGTTCCATAAATGTCATGACACTGCCATTAAACCGTAGAACTATGTTCGCATCTTTATGGAAACATGGAAAATGATTGAAAAACTAAGCAACGTATAGATACCCAAATAAAACCCATTTAACCTTGAAACCAATGTAGTTTCCAGGTTAAATGAACGAGTAAGTTAACTCTCAATTAGGAGCTGAAAACGTGGGACATATTAGATTTGTGACAGTCAAAAAAGAGAAAAAGGTCGGTGACGTAGGCATTTCATTTATGAATTATGTGAACATGTGCACGCACACACATACACACATACACGCACACATACATACATACATACCATCACAAATATTTGTAGATGCAAATTTATATGTTACTTCAGGAATTTGGTGGCTAAAGTTTCTCGGGATTTCCCGGAGCATCAGAAAAATAATATTTAAAAAAAAATTTTCTGCTTATCAGTAGGAAACCATTCATCGTTTTGTTATTAAAGGTTTCAAAGTGAGAATATCAGAGATTACCAGATAATCACACAGATAATAATATAGATAATAAAGATAACAAAGGGCTCTAATACTAATAAATAACCAAATTAATATAGATAATAATATAGATAATATTGATAAATGAGTGACAATAAGAGAAATATCCAAAGTGATCTATCTTTCATCAACAACATTATTAACCTTCAGTTTCGATAGTATATTTTTATAATTCAGGACAGAAAATAGCAACAATATACCTGACGCACAAAATGGATAGTTATGAAGGCAAATTACCCAGATGTGTCACGGGATGTTGGCTATGTGGAATTAATACTGAAGATATAAGTAGATGTTTGAAAATATCATTTTAATATTTAACCAGGTCACCAGGCGGCGACCTGGCAGAGTCGTTAACATAACAGGCAAAAGGCTTAGCGGCATTTCGCCCGTCTTTACGTTCTGAATCTAAATGCCAGTCAAAGTCGACCTTTTCAAAGTCCATAAATATTCACTAGTTGAGGACTGGTGCCGATGTAATCGACTTACCTCTCCCCCATACTTCCTTGGCTTGCGCCAATGTTTAACCATTTAGCCAAAACATTGTACAATAAAATCCTTTGAAAGGAGTCGTGAAGACAATAATATACGATCTTACATTGACGAACAGTACATAGTCTTTGAAAAGATGGAGAAATACTCGGGAAATATTCCCGTCAAGATCTCTAAACAAATTTAGACATAACAAATCAAATTATGATGATATGAGAGAGAGAACGGGAAGTGTGCACGGTTGTGAGGACTGGTTGTTTGGCAGAGTACATGTTGGGAGGTTGTTAAGCTGTTAATGATACAATAAAAGAAAAGAAAACCTCTATGCCAGACAGGAAATAATACTAATTTTTTTCTCCACCTGGACTATATATATGTATACTCTTTTACTCTTTTACTTGTTTCAGTCATTTGACTGCAGCCATGCTGAAGCACCGCCTTTAGTCGACCAAATCGACCCCAGGACTTATTCTTTGTAAGCCTAGTACTTAATCTATCGGTCTCTTTTGCCAAACCGCTTAGTTACGGGGACATAAATACACCAGCATCGGTTGTAAAGCGATGGTGGGGGGACAAACACAGACACACAAACAACACACACACGCACACACACGCACACACACACACACACACACACACACACACACACACACACAC
>NC_068991.1:30256689-30258503 GCF_001194135.2 Octopus bimaculoides
TATATATATATATATATATATATACATATATGCATACATACATACATACATACATACATACATACATACATACATACATACATACATATATACATATGCGAATATATGTGCATCTGTAATTTTTGTGATAGGTATATATATTTCATAGATATAACGAATAACGAAACTATTTCTTCGTGCATTAATTTAGCAAGGGGCTCATACTGAGCTAGATCCCAAGAGCCATCTACTACGTCACTCCATTACACTCTATTCAAAATTAATTTGTAACACTGGCGCGAGACTACAAATCTTCGGTTACGGCTCCGTTTATTAAACTGACCCAAGTGAATGATTGCTAAACTGGAATATGGCCTGATTTAAACATAAAACTTAAAATAACGTGAGTAATCAATATCAAGTATTTAGTTCACTAGTCCACAGAACTGTGACGTGCCGCCTTCTTAGTCGTTTTCTAACATTTGCAACAGAACAATTTTGTGGGACAGTTAAATATACCAATATTAGTAAATGATTATTTCTTTATTGCTCACAGGGGGCTAAACATTAGTAAATGGTTGGTCAACTCTTGTACTAGACTAGTCAATCCCGCGTAATCAACTGATCAACTCCCGTACTCAATTGGTTAATCTCTGTATTTAACTTGTCACCATCATCAATCTCTCTACTTCACTGGTACATATTGTATCAACCCTTAAAAAATGAAATGTCACGTGAAACAGGGTAATTTTTGTTACCCACAAAACTGAAATAACATAAGAAACAAATGTATTTCCACACAGTTAAGTGATTAGGGACCGGGTATAACCCAGAGCTTTTTGTTGTGGTTGAAAGACGGATATGAGGGAAAGAGGACGGTATCTGAGGCCAGACTGCGCTTCAGTTACCCGAGCGCTTGTTAGGGATAAAAAGAAAAACGACCAATTAAGTCTACCTAACCTCTTCTCACCACAATGAATCGGAATCAGTTTCTTCAATGTCTTACCCGCATTTTACCTCTACTGATTTTCACTCACAAGGATTTGGTCAACACAAAATTACAGCAGAAGACACTTTCCCAAGGTACCGTGCAGTAAGATCAAACAGTTATTGTGAAGTGAATTTCTGCGCCAATTTGGCCAGCTATTAAAAACTTTCTAACACTCTACTGTCCAAGTTTAACAAATGATATTCATAAAGAATTCGTGGAAACATTTCTATCTTTACAATTTTCCCTATTTATTGCTATGTGTCCTGTCTGTGTTTAGTTATAAAGATTTCCCACACATGTGCAAACTTCCGGCAACATGCAGCTATATGTGTGTATTCTATTCTTTCCTATTTGATAGTATATGTCTGTGTGTGTGTGTTTGTGTGTGGCTTGGTTGGCGGATAGGTTTACCTAGAAATGCAATCTATAGTGTTAATGCTAGTTTTATTAGCTCACATCATACAGGGTCACATTTGGTAATCATTTCGTCAAGTCATACAGAAAAACCAACGAAAAGGAATACTTTAAGATAAAAATAGAAATTTGGTAAAAAAAAAAAAAAAAGCAGTTCCAGCGTTTGGGATTGATTTCTGCAACATACCAACTTTATGTGGGGGGGGGACGTGCGTGTGTACATACGTGTGAGTGTACATACGTATGTATGTACATATACATATATATGTGTGTATATGTGTGTGTGTATGTGTGCGTGTGCGTGTGTGCGCGCGTATGTGTGTATATATAGATATATATATACATAAACATATATTAACATACATATATACATACATATATGCATATATATATGTATGTGTATATATATATGTATGTATGTATATATATA
>NC_068991.1:30258661-30259935 GCF_001194135.2 Octopus bimaculoides
TATAGAGAGAGAGAGAGAGAGAGAGAGATATTGATATATCTGTGTTTGTGTTTGTCCCCCTACCATCGTTTAACAATCGATGTTGGTGTGTTTACGTTCCTGTAACTTAGCGTTTCGGAAAAAGACACCGATAGAATAAGTACTAGGCTTACAAAGAATAGTTCCTGCGGTCGATTTGTTCGACTAAAGGCGGTACTCCAGTATGGCTGCTGTCAAATGACTGAAACAAGTAAAAGAAAAATATATATATATCAGTGTATGTATATAAATTATATTAGGAGTAATGGAAAATAGAGACGAGCGTACAAGATGTTATTCAAATCATTTATATCACCATATCACCTACATATGTTTCGGTTGATGTATTAAAATAAATCCAAGAGGAAGAATAATATGGAAAAATGCATCAGTTTCATCAGGGAGGAGATTATAAATAACAGTACTCATCAATAAGCCATTTTTACAGATGTAAGAAATTATTATACGTATACATACATACATATATATATATATATTCATGGATGAAATATGACTACCAGTGAGTTAATTTACCCCGAAGGGTGGAAACAATACAATAACGTTTCGGATATTCATCATTTCTCACCTCAGTCAGATTAATGAGAATTGCTTCCAGCACAACGCAAAATAAGTATGTATATTTAATAAAACAGTAAGAGTAGAAAGGATAATAAATTAAAGGTGAGATGGAATATAAGTTTTGAACGTTACATGGAAGATACTATGATCTGAGACGCTAATATAAGACCGTAATGAAAGTCAAAGTCTAAATGGTTTCATCTCATAACGCAAAAAATCAAAAAAATCCGAATTAAATGTTACATGAATGCATCACATTACAATTTCAAGTATGCCACTACTCTTGTGAAAAAAATCACTAATTATATTATTATAAATAAAGGAAAAAATAAATATATAAATCAACATGGGGTAAACAGAGCAAAAAAAAAATTACAAGATGGCGGAATGTTCCACTAATGTTTGAGTCAACAACAGTTTCAATGGTAAACCACCAGAGGACAAAAAAGTATGAACTTCTTTCGTCTCCTACGGTGATTGACAATTAACTGTTTTGAAATAAGGCTGCACGTGTAAAGAAAAACACAGTTCTCACCCTCTCTATCTATCTCTCTTTCTAAAATATAGTCTTTTTTTGTTTACACATACATGCACACACACTTACATACTCGCACACACATACACAATCACACAAACATAAGTACGCACACGTACCACCGTATATACGTATATATATA
>NC_068991.1:30260477-30262163 GCF_001194135.2 Octopus bimaculoides
ACACACACACACACACACACACACACACACACACACACACACACACACACACACACACACACAACGTAAATATATATTTAAACACTTGTTTGTTTCAGGGCTCAAATAATGGTGTTCCATGATGAAACATCTGCTGTGTTATTGGCAAGTTGACATTCATGAAAGATTTCATTACGGAGCAGGTCATAAGTCAACATCATTAATCTCTCTTTTATATATTTCCGCCATCACACATTTCCTTATTCCCTTGTACACCAATAATCATAGCGTTCAGGCTTTTTATGTGGTTGCTGTTTAGATACAGGTCAGCGGTGATCGACCACACCTATGATCAAAAGAGTTCCTACCGTGACTATCCCGTTTGTTTTTAAATCTAAGATTACATTACGGAAGATATTCTTGCTTTACTATTTTTAAGAGAGCATGTGATTTTTTTTTTTTAGGGAGGTCAAACAGCTACATAGACGGTCCTGTTTTGGGTCTGAGGATATAAATAAGATTAATTTGGAGTTGAAAATGTTAAAATCTAGAAATAATGTTGATTTAAGTACAAGGTTGTGCTGGTTCAAGTACAAGGCTATGTGGCACGGAGGGGCGCTGTTATTATTGACTGCATCGATTCCAAGTCTTTGATTGTTATTGATTTTATCGATCTTTGAAACTTAAATGTCACTGCTAGTATTTACCGAAATCGGAAATGGACTAACCCCTCTAGGAATATTCGCGCATAGAGTTGTAAATGTTTAAACTCTATTAGAATTTAAACCTCTCTACTATTTGATCTATAAACTAGATACCATCGGAGTAAATCTATTGAGGTAAGTTTAATCGGCTTTACACCTACAAAACCCAGCATATGACTAACTTTCGACTTTACTCAATAAGTAACCTTGTGCTAACGTGATGTCATTTTGTGGAATTATTTTGTAAACACCGTGGTTTATGCATGACCACCACAGCATGCATAGATTAATTTTGGGCTGCTAGATACCTCGAGCTCCGGGAAACTGCCTAGCGTGACCTATTTAAAGACTCCAGTCAGATGAATGGTAAATGGTTTCTGGTCAATTCTATAATTCCATGTGATTTGAAATGATGATGATTCTGGCAATAGTATCAACTACATACCAGCAACGTTTCTATCAGTATGCAAGGTATATAGATATAAGGTCTTTAGCATACAGGGAAAAGAAAAGATATGTATATATGTAAATGACATGAAAGTGCTTGTGACAGCAATAACAACTACAGCAACATTAGCAATAAAAACCAAACGAATATCAGTATTAACGACAGCAAATACTACATTAACGTACCAGAGTACAAGAAGAGTACTAGAAGAGGAGTACTAAATTAAAGACCACTATCACACACATATAAATGTGAGAGTGGGACAGTCAGACTGACACACAAGCAAATCCTGAATAAATCGGTTGTTCATGTTTATAATGATCATGATGATAATGATAGAGGTGGGTGGTGATGGTGGTGGTGGTTTTCTTGCTGATGTTGACGGTGGAGGATGTGTTGATGTTGATGATAATGATAATGACGGCGGCGGCGTTGGTGGTGGTGGTGGTGGTGGTGGTGGTGGTGGTGAAGCTGCCGTTGATGACGATGGTGATGATGATTTACACAACCACTTGAAGAAAGAGACTAGTTTTTTTTCAGTAGCATTCGGCTAAT
>NC_068991.1:30262952-30264109 GCF_001194135.2 Octopus bimaculoides
TATATATATATATATATATATATATATATATATATATACACATATACATCAATGCTTATGGGTCTGTATATAAATATATGCAGAAATGCGATGTATTGAGAAATAGATGTGTGGGATGTATGGGGGAGTTATGTACGCCAAGTCCTTTATGTGTTTACACAACTAAACTGATGGTGTGTTGGAAGGGTTTCAACTTCTTAATATTTGCACTGTGACTATACAGTTTACACAC
Source organism: Octopus bimaculoides (assembly GCF_001194135.2). Classification (NCBI taxonomy): domain Eukaryota; kingdom Metazoa; phylum Mollusca; class Cephalopoda; order Octopoda; family Octopodidae; genus Octopus; species Octopus bimaculoides. The sequence continues at coordinate 30,263,185 of NC_068991.1, forward strand.
AAGAACACATCTTGTTTCGTCTCTCCTTTCTTTCTCTATCTTTGTGAGTTTTTGTACATATTCCTCTACTCTTTTACTTGTTTCAGTCATTTGTCTGCGGCAATGGTGGAGTGCCGCCTTGAAGGGTCTTTAATCAAACAAATCGACCCCAGGACTTATTATCTTTTTAATAATCAAAGCTCATAATTGTATACATATATACTGGTAAGGACTATAATCGTCCGAAAAGAGTCCCTACAGTATATATGTATACAATTATGTATTTTGACTACAGCATTAGAGCATTTTAGCTCTTATTTCTAGCAATGTAGGCGTTTCTAACACCCTCATCATATTTAGTATATATATACATACATACATATATGTATATATATATATATATATATATATATATATAAATCAAAAAATAAGCAACACGGATTTCAAAGGTGATTGCAGTACGCACGTTTCATGCTACATCAATTTATTTAAGTAATGCGAGCATTACCTTAAATGCAATATGAAGAGCAATCTTCAGCTGCACGAAAAAATGCAGAAAAATTACTGTAGAAAAGACATTATAAATGTGGCAACATTTCAAATCCAAGTGGGAGAGAGAATACATAAAAATCCAAATCCTCCCTTCCCTCTCTTTAGAAGTAATTGTCCCTTTGCTATCACCACTAGATAAGAAACAATAAAATCTGAGACAGTTAAAACTTTTTGTCTAGAATCAATTACTAGCCTGATAGACTCGGCTATGTCAAGATGGATTTATGTATTCTTCCTCACATTTGGATTTTGATGTATTCTCTCTCCCACTTGGATTTGAAATGTTGCCACATTTATAATATGTCTTTTCTACAGTAATTTTTCTGCATTTTTTCGTGCAGCTGAAGATTGCTCTTCATATTGCATTTAAGGTAATGCTCGCATTACTTAAATA
>NC_068991.1:30264595-30266803 GCF_001194135.2 Octopus bimaculoides
ATATATATATATATATATATATATATGTGTGTGTGTGTGTGTGTGTGTGTGTGTGTGTGTATATACACACACGTACATACAAACATACATACATACATACATACATACACATATATACACACATATACACATATGTAAGTGTACAGAGGTATAGAGGAAGCTATGTATTGTATTGCATATATTGTTATCACTTATGAAAATTAGCTGGTCTCAAAGTCCTTATTCAAAATGGATTATAATTTGTAACCTTCTTGGATTCAATACTCCGGATATCGCTGTCAATATTGGGACATATTGGGAGTGATTTTTTGATGGAACTAAATGTGAGAAGAGAGACTGATGTCTCATTTGCCGGTGGAGCTGTAAAACCATGTATACTGATATTTGTGGTAAAAACTGCTTATTACAGACAGGGCTAATGATATGTTATATTAAAATTGTTATACTTCCGACACCAACGCGAAGTTGACATTCCTTCAAAATAGAAATCTTACAGGTGTTACAAGGGAAGAGAAGGTTGTTCTGAAACTGGAAAAGCTTCTGTAGTGTCTAGCGATGAGACATATTGCTAGCTGTCCAAGGCCAGATAAGAAACTCTTTATAGACAGGCCTCTTGATTCATTTTCAGAACAACTTGTAACCAGCTCAGATTATTTAAATTAACATTCGATATCTGTCAATAACCTCGGTTTCGGTTCTAATGTACCGAGGTGATTGACTGTTTGTAGGCCGATTTGAGTATAGGGTAGAATGAATTTGTGTTTTGCTATTTGAAACAGTAACCATTCGTGTCATTAATACTTCTTTTAAAGAGTGGGAGAAACGTGAGGGCGGATGAGATAGAGAGAGAATAAGAATGGGAGAGAGAGAGCAAGGACGGTCAATGTCGCTGATTGAAGTAGATGACTTGCAAAATTTCATGTTCTCGACCATGATTACGTAGATAAGGTACAGCAACTCGTGTTTGGTATCGTTGATTACATTACTGTCCTCCCGAGATCAACTTAGATTTGCAATGGAACGAAGTTGGTCTCAGCCACAATAATGGATAATTTACTGATATTCATACCAATCAAATACCAATTATTGAGAGGTTCTTGTGTACTTTAGCTCTCTTATTAATACCCATTGCGAAAACAAGGTCGCCATACATCATAGAAGACACCATAGAAGACAGTTTATCACAGAATGGGGAATATTTGTACCACTTCCGCATGGCAATAAAGAGAAAGCTATCTCAGAGTAATGGATTGCAGAATTCACTGGTAGCCATCGAGGTTCTATCATTGTTCCCATACTGTCTCATATTAACTCGATGTCAGGAAAGTATTTGGAGGGTGGAATTTCATTATATCTCAAGTGTGTATAATCAAGAACTACTTTATAATACCGCAATCTCACTTCCATTTACAACAACATATTGCATGCATAAAGAAGAGAAAACAGCATAAATCATAAATCGTCATGTGCACAGAGAACAGCGAGGAGCCGAAGAATGACGCGCACATTCATTGTTTGATACATTCTGTCAGATTCGAAAGCGAATATGCTAATCGTTGTTGTATTCTGTCTACCGAACACAACATTCAGGCAATCTATATTCACAACGCGCTTGATTCATTGAACTGCGTGGAACTTAAGACATTGCAATGTTTCGACCTAGCTGTGTTTTTTCAATCAAAACTAACCCCGGATCAATGAACCAAAACAAGAATTTTCGCGTTTATTGTGACAACAAAAATAATTTCTAATCTTTCTTTGCAGAATTAGAAACCAAAATCTATTTATTACCCACGAAAAGAAGAGATATTCAAGATACCTAAATTATATACTTGTATATATGCACAAATATCCTAATTCCAGACATATGCGCACTACAAGCATTTATGTCTTTCTACGAATGTGGAGAGAAAAAAGGAGCGAGAAATAGGAAAAAAGACAGTGTATCATTTGCTTCAGTCATAGAAAGAAGTGTCATAATACGCGGACATATTAATTGATAGCTAGACATATTTTGTCTGGCTTTTGGTATTCACCCAAAGGCTTCATACAGGCACACACATTTTCATACAAAAATATACACATATACAACTTTAAAATTTTTAATTAGTTGTGGTATGGTAATTGTAGGCTGTAATTGTAGATGTGTACTGTGTGTGTGTGTGTGTGTGTGTGTGTGTGTGTGTGTGTGTGTGTGTGTGTGTGTGT
>NC_068991.1:30267350-30268993 GCF_001194135.2 Octopus bimaculoides
TGCTCAGTTTTTGGTAGGTCTTGACAGATACGTTTATATCGATTGGGACAGTCATATCAATGAGGAGGCATGATTTTTGTCTGAAGTCTTTCAGTATGATGCCTGGCCTATTATTATTATTATTATTATTATTATTATTATTATTATTATTATTATTATTATTATTATTATTACTATTATTATTATTATTAAGGCGGTGGACTGTTAGCACACTGGAAAAATGTTTAGCAGCATTTCGCCCGTCGCTACGTTCTGAGTTCAAATTCCGCCGAAGTCAACTTTGCCTTTCATCCTTTCGGGTTCGATAAATTAAGTACCAGCTGAATACTGGGACTTGAACCCTTCCCCCAAACTTCAGGCCTTGTGCCCATAATTGAAAGGATTATTATTATCATTAAGGTGGCAAGATAGCAGAATCGTTAGCACGCCGAGCGAAATGCTTAGTGGTATTTCGCCCTTCGCAACATTCTGAGTTCAAATTCTGCCGATATCGACTTTACCTTTCATTCTTTCGAGGTCGATAAATTAAGTACAAGTTGAACCCTGCGGTTGATGTAATCGACTCATCCTCTCGCGCAAAACTGCAGCCCTTGTGGCAAAATTTGAACCATTATTATCATTATTATCATTATTAAAGCGGTGTAATTGTATTTAGAAAAGTCGATGCCATCAGCGAAGGACTTGAATGCAAGTGCACGTTGAATCACCTCAGCATCCGCCAGCTTGAACAGTGTTGTCGATATTCTTAGAGAGAGCCCATATCGCCGAAGGAAGTTATCCCACCAATGAAGTGATGCTTTGAATATCTCTGGGGGTATAGTGCCATTGCAAGAGTAAATTCTTGAATATCAGCCCTGCGTACAACCAAAGCCTTTGTTCTTCTGTCAACAATCCATCCTGAGGTGGTATCTTCCAGCTCCGAAAATAAAGGTTGTCGACCTGATCCACACTTGCGCTTCTTAGCACTTCCCTCATCCACCTGTCTGCTGAGAGTATCACACTCTGCTCGCCATTTTGGAACCCTTCGGAGATCGAAACTCTTCTCCTAACAGAAAGCTGTATGATTCTTGTTATGTGACTCTTCCACAATTCCTTTCTTGTACTCCACGGAATAACTCTTTTCTTTTTACACTCATCTTGCCAAGGGAGTCAACTCTGTGCATGCGCGCTCAGAGCAGACTTTAGGCAAGCTGCGGTAGTTGGTTTATTTTGCAAACATTACATGGTCATGCTAACAAGCTGATGCATTTATCACTTGGTCTTATTTTCGGGGAAACACAGTATATATGTATATATATACAACCGGCTTCTTTCAGTTTCTATCTACCAAATCCACTCACAAGTCTTTGGTCGACCTGAGACTACAGTAGAAAACACTTACCCAAGTTGCCACGCATTGGGACTGAACCCCGAACCATGTGATTGGGAAGCAAGCTTCTTACTACGGTGATGCAAACAGGGAAAATACAACTGAAAATATGACTACATACATATTTCTATTAATATTTAGCAGAAGCAACAGAGTGACTCAAGGGCTGAGAATTTCAGACATTGATAAGTGCCAACACACGAAACTGTCACAACTTGTGTTACACTGTTGCCTCTGCTAAATATATATATATATATATATATATATATATATA
>NC_068991.1:30269542-30270811 GCF_001194135.2 Octopus bimaculoides
ATATATATATATATATATATATATATATATATATATATATATATATATACACGCATACATACGCTCATACATATACGCATATCCATATAAACATACACACACATATACACATATACATATATGTGTGTGCGTGTATACAAAAAAGCAAAACGTGCACACATATATTATATGCACATACATACACGCACACACACCAAAAAACGAGCATACATATGCACGTAAACATAATAGTATACATATATGTATACATATAAAGAATAAGCGTCCAATGGGATTGACAGTTATGTGTGGTGTACAATGAAAAAATATTTGGAATTAAAAAATAGTTAAAAATTAAAAATTAAACAGTTTACTAAAAGAAAAATACCTGGGATAGGATTTGCAGGTAGATTAAATTTATTTATATAAGTAGATAGAAAATGGAGGTGCAGGGACGGAAATTAATTGGAGTAATATAATAGTGAAATAATGCGAATAAAAATGGTTAGATAGTGTTTGATTGTAAGAAAGAGGGAAAAGTTGTGAATATTAGAGAATTTAGAGAGAATGAAAGATACTTGCTGTTGTTTGGATATAGATCTATGTCAAATGAATAAACAAATGAATAAATCAAATGCTGTAGATCCTCATCAACGACATGAAAATGGATCCAAGACAAATATGCCAGTTGTTGTGTGTATAACAATATATTCCCAGAGCGGAAAGAATTATTTCATGTATGTTGTAGTTGTTACTGTTGTTGTTATAATGTGAACACGCCAACGACAACAGACGCAGAGAAAATAGACAGGACAAAGAGGATGAAAACAGTATGCACATATGTATGCATGTATGTATGTACGTGTGTGTGTTTGTATATGTGTGGATGCGTGTGTGTATATATGTATGTACGTATGTGTGTGTATGTGTGTGCATGTATGTATAATATGCATATACAAACAGAGATATCGATGGAGAGAGAAATAGAGTGACATTGAATGCTATGTAGACAGATGTATATATATATATATATATATATATATATATATATCGACCGGCGTCCTGACCCCACACCCAGCACCCCAAACCTTCTCCGTCTAGCAGCGCTCGTCCTCACCCTCAACAGTTTTGCGTTCACCGGGGAGACCTACCAACATGAAATCTAGGTCACTATGGGAACGAGAATGGGCCCCAATTTCACCAACCTATTTGTTGGTCGCATTGAGGCCCAAGCATTCTCCCAATTCTCCGGGCCGACCACAGAGCTATACGGTCACTACATAGACGATA
>NC_068991.1:30270821-30273618 GCF_001194135.2 Octopus bimaculoides
AGCGCTCGTCCTCACCCTCAACAGTTTTGCGTTCACCGGGGAGACCTACCAACATGAAATCTAGGTCACTATGGGAACGAGAATGGGCCCCAATTTCACCAACCTATTTGTTGGTCGCATTGAGGCCCAAGCATTCTCCCAATTCTCCGGGCCGACCACAGAGCTATACGGTCACTACATAGACGATAGTATAGGCGCCACCTTCTTCTCCCACGAACAAACCTACCTCTTCATCTCTTTCCTCTCTAACTTTCACCCTTCTCTCCAATTTACCTCTTCCATCTCTAACAGCTCAGTTAACTTCCTTGATATCTCTCTTACCATTGACCTCCCCTCTTACTCTCTCACCACTTCCGACTTCTTCAAACCCACAGATTCTCACCTCTACTTCAACTTCTCTCTCCTCCCATCCCTTCCACACCAAACGGGCCATCCTCTACTCCCAGTTCTTCCGCCTCCTTCTTCTCTTCCCCCCAGCCCCACCCAGATACTTCCCTTGCTCTCTACCCACTGTCACACCTGCCCTTTCATCACCAACACCACCTACCTCACTGAATCCAACCAGCACACTCTCCACCTTAGAAACTCCTTCTTCTGCACCTCTTCAAGCCTTATCTATGTGTGTGTTTTTATGTATGTGAATGTACGTGTGTGTTTGTGTGTGTGTGTGTGTGTGTGTGTGTGTGTGTGTGTGTGTGTGTGTGTGTGTGTGTGTGTGTGTGTGTGTGTGTGTGTGTGTGTGTGTGTGTGTGTGTGTGAATTATAGTCTGTATAATACAAAAAGTTTTCTTATAATATCGGCCCGCATTTTATTCCTGAGACCTACAAAATGTGAAGTCCGTGATAGATGAAGTTTTCGAATCCTAATACTGAAAAGGACTGACATTATTAAACAAGTGATTTATACGTCATATGATAAGATTTACCTTAAAACTTAGTGTTTATGACTCATATACTCTATGGCTCATGGAACCTGCAATCATAGAGCTTGACGCCTATGACTCATATAAACTAATTAAGAAATAATTTGTTAATAATAAAGTTCGATAATTAAGAAGTTTATCTATCACATTTCTATGCTGACTTGGAAATCTACGAATCCAATAGTGTTTTTGAAATCGTATCTTTTGTCTTTTATATTTTACATGTTTCAGTCATTAGATTGAGGTCATGCTGGGGCACTGCCTAAAATAATTTTTAGTCAAATGAATCGACCCCAATATCATTTCTTTTTTTCTCAAGCTAAGTTTCAGGGACGTAAACATACCAAGAATTGTTGGTGGGGGTAGAAATACAAACACAGACACATACACATGTGCACGACGCACACTCGCGCACACACGCCCCCCCCCACATATATATATATATATATATATACGTCGGGCTTCTTTCAGTTTCCGTCTATCAAATCTACTCACAAGGCTTTGGTCGGCTCAAGGCTAGAGTAGAACACACTTGCCCAAGGTGCCACACAGTGGGACTGAACCCGGAAACATGTGGTTTGGAAGCAAGCTTCTTATTTCTTTGAAGCCCACAAGGGGCTAAATATAGAGGGGACAAACAAGGACAGACAAACGGATTAAGTCGATTACATTAAGTCGATTACATCGACCCCGAAAGGATGAAAGGCAAAGTCGACCTCGGCGGAATTTGAATTCAGAACGTAACGGCAGACGAAATACCGCTAAGCATTTCGCCCGGCGTGCTAACGTTTCTGCCAGCTCGCCGCCCTAATACCACACAGTCACACCTGCTTATATTGACATCCCTGCTACATTTTACACTGGTATCTTTAAAACGAAAAAAGGATCTTAAGAACTGTGATTTCTTAACCAAAATAAGTCCAGCAAATACAAGAGAGCTGCAATGTGAAATCCCACATCTGTCATCTTCCCGATTACACCCACTTTTTTTTTTTTTACTTTGGGGCTTACGTCTTTCTCTAATGGGAATATCTATAGTAAACTAAAACTTCTAACACTGCAGATGTAATTCTTCTGAAGCACAACATCAAAACAACATCTCTAAAAAGAACACAATAATCTCATCAAAAACTACAAAACAAGAACAACAACAACAACGTGTACAGAAAACCAAAATAGGAGCATAAAACACAAATAAATGGCTTAAACGAGTGAAAAAAGCAAACAAAAAAGGAGACAAAAGTAGTAGTAGTAGTAGTAGTAGTAGTAGTAGTAGTAGTAGTAGTAGTAGTAGCAGCAGCAGCAGCAGCAGCAGCAGCAGCAGCAGCAATAATACTGTTCATAATAATAATAATAATAATAATAATAATAATAATAATAATAATAACAACAACAACAACAGCAACAAAAACGACAACAATAATAATGTCGTAAACGAGGGAAAATGGCAAGAGGGATGCCAAAATAAAAGGGTTTCCCACGCATGTTTCCTACAATTATACATGCACCTATAAACAACTCTACATAAAAGCACTCATTAAGTAAAATATTTTCAGTAGACGCTAGGAAGCGCGTACACACGTACAAAGTAAAACAAACATACACCACTGTGTGTTTATATATATATATTTAGATAGATAGATAGATAGACAGACAGACAGACAGATAGATAATACATACATACATACATACGTACACACACACACATATATATACGTCGGTGTATGCAGTAATGTGTATACATATATGTATACATATATATATGTACTTATATATGTATATACATACAAGTGTATATATATACATACACATATATATATGTATATATATATATATATATATATATATATATATATATATATATATATATATAT
>NC_068991.1:30274009-30278034 GCF_001194135.2 Octopus bimaculoides
TATATATATATATATATATATATATATATATATATATATATATACATATATATAATATATACATATATATAGTTTTATATATATGTGAATGTATAAATATATGTATATATATATGTGTGTGTGTGAATACACAAACAAGTTCGTACACAAGTATATATAGTCTAATATATGTATGCTTAAATATATCTATGAATATATACACAAACACACGTAAATACATAGATTTGTGTGTATCTAATGTATCTACGTATGTATGTATATATATATCTGAATATATCTGAAAAGAGCTTCTGCAGAGAAGCTACAGTTCAGCAGCGACTAGTTTAGTGGAACCGGCGTCTTTCTGGCGCGATATCTCCATTCAGCCAAAACTTTGCTATCATCCGTTGGTGCCTACATAAATATATATACATGTGTAGAAAAATAATTCATTCCTGCAGAGAGACGAATCCCTGTTTTGTGTAGTTCTATTTGGATTTGAGGTTAGTATTCTATAAAACCCACATATATATGTGCAAATATATGTATTGGATGAATATGTTTTCATAAATGAATGCATACATACATACATTCATAAATAGATGCATATATACATAAGTTTATACATAAATACATGCATACATATATAGATGCAATTTAATACATGCATGCATGCAAATATGTGTAAGCCGGCACGAGCGTGGCTGTACGATAAGAAGCATACTTCCCAACCAAATGGTTCCGGGTTCAGTCCCACTGCGTGGCACCTTCGACAAGTGTTTTCTACTGTAGTCTCGCGCCAACCAAAGCCTTGTGGATTTGGTAGGCAGAAACTGAAAGAAGCCTGTCGTATGTATATATCTATGTATGCGTGTCATGTTTGGATTTGTCCTTCATTACCACTTGACAACCGGTATTGATGTGTTTACATCCCTGTAAACTAGCTGTTCGGCAAAACACACCGATAGAATATGTACTAGACTTTAAAAAGTAATAAGTCCTGGTGTCGATTTGTTCGACTAAAACCTGGCCTCAGTCAAATGACTGAAACACGTAAAAGAAAAAAAGGAATACTACATACATGCATACATACCTACACACATACTTAGAAGTATACACACATAAAATCATATATGTACACATGCATGTAAGCGTACTTGCATACATACACATACGCAAACATACATAAATACATACATACATACATACATACATTCATATATACATGGAAATATAACTACATGCTGATATAGCCAACATGCGTGTCTGAGTGAAAGTTCATAAATGTACATTTACAAAGTTACTAAGCACTTCACAACTACAATACGTAAATGGAACTGTAAAATTATGCAAGGCTTCTCAAAAGTTCAGTATCTTATAGTTATCGTTGTTGTTATTTAAATTACAGCATTGGAAACATGATTCATGAAATGAAAACAGGTCCATCTTCGTAGGAATAATTCTAATAAGTAAGAAAACATCCGTACAATAATCAAAGGTAATATACGATGGTTCGTCAAAAGGTTCATAGGCTGACTATGAAGGAGTGACGCTAGAGCTATGGAACTTTGCATGCATTAATCTCATCTCTTCTTATTAATAACTGCACTGTTTTTTTTTTTTCTTTTCCAGGTTAATTGACATCTGCCTCTTCAAAGAAGTCGTCAAAAGTAACTGGTTACGACTTCTCTTGAAATCGACAAAATTTCGTATTGTGGAGTTATCAAGTATCTGCAGAGAAAAGGTTAAGCCCCCAATAACATTCATGCTGACATGGTTGAAACAACACGGGATGACGTACCAGCTTTATCAACAGTGCAAAAGTAGGCAGCTGAATTTAGGATGGGAGGGAGAGTATTGAAGCTGACTCAAGGTCTAGACATCCTGCAACTGCCACCACCGAGGACAACATTGACCATGTTCACCACATGCTGATGGATGACAGGTGATTGACTATAAAGCAAACAGCCAATGCTATTGGCATATCCCGTCAGAATATTGTGCACAATGAACTTGGCCTGACGGAGGTTTCTGCTCGCCGAGTGCCACATTTTCTGACACCTGATCAAAAGTGAACCAGGTTGATCACACCACGGAGAAACTTGACATGATTGAGGCAAATCCAACATGTTCCCTTGAATACTCCTAAGCCAAAATGTATGTTGGGTCGATCAATTTGAGCCAGTGACAGGGAGACAAGGCGACATACCCCTCCTCACCTATTCCAAAGACGGTTAACGTTGTTTCACCTACAGGGAAGGTGATGGCCTCCGTTTTTTGGGGGGAAGCAAAAGGTACTGTGTTTATTGATTACCTTGAAAACAGCCACACCAACTTATTGAGGCAATTGTGAAAGACTATCAAGGACAAACAACCAGGAAAACTGACGAAAGGCGTCTTATTTCATCAGGTCAATGCTCTCGCACACAAGTCCGTGGTTTCACTGGCTACTGTGCGTGACGGTGGCTTGAACTGATTAATGATCTTCACTCTTTTCCTGATCTCGCCCCATCTATCTATCATCTGTTCCCAAAAATGAAACAGCACTTGGCTGGGAAGCAGTATCACAGTGATGATGACGTCATATCTTCTGCTGATCAACAGAATGAAAGCCTTTGTACCATGGGATACAAGAACTGCAACACCGATGGAAGAAGTTTTGATCACATTCCATGAGAGTATTTGGTTCAGCCTATGAACGTTTTAGCCAACCCATGTAATTACAGATATACAAACATATACCCGAATATCAGTAGTTAATCGTATTTTACATATATATGCGCAAAATGTCCTATACGTAATTTATCTACGTATCTTTCAATATATATAAATATATATAAATATACATACATACATACATACATACATACATACATACATACATACATATATATATATATATATATTGGGTTGCAGTCAAGCTGAAGTACAGGGTTTAGTCGCACAAATCGACCTCATTACTAGTTTTGCTAAAGCCTAGTACTTATTCTATCGGCCATTTATGGCCAATTGCTAAGTTACAAACCAACTCTAGTTGTTAAGCCCATACACGATACACACATACATACACACTCACATATACATACACACTCACACATACATACATACATACATACATACATACATACATACATATGGGACGGGCTCCTTTCAGTTTCCATCAACCTAATCCACCTACAAGGGTGTGGTCTGCCCGAAGTTATGGTCGATGATACTTACTCAAAGTTCCATTGAATGGAACTGAATCATAAACCATTTGGTTGAGAAGCAAACTTCTTACCACACACAAACACACTTGCGCCTGTATGTCCGTATGCATATGTGTGTGTGTTTGTGTGTGTGTTTGTGTTTGTGTGTGTGCGTGCGTGCTGCGTGCGAGCGTGCATGCGTGTGTGAGTATTCTGTAGATAGGTTAAAATCCAAGCTGTGTCATCTTGAAGCACATCTGCTCCTTCCAGTATTCCAAATCTGTATGTAGTTGTATGTAATACGAATAAGAGTTGAAAATTCTGGTAGATATTTTGTAGTGTCATTATATATCGAAACAGGAGATTGGTAAAAGCGTTGGTGGTATTTATTCACCATTTCACATGTTTCAAATGCTAACAGAGGTTACAAAACTTATACATGTAAGAAAAACCTATAAAATATCTCCTATTAGAAATTCTTCAGGTTGAGGATCATAAAATATCATTTCATTCTTTGAATTTCTAATAGGAAATGTTCCTACATGTAAAATTTTCTCCTACATGTAAAATTTTGTAACGTTATTACCATCTGAAACATGTGTAATGATGAATAAACAACACCTAACGTTTTCCAATCTCTTGTATTTATACTTACGTACACACATACATACATATTGTTTTATGGTATGTGCTGATTATTTTGGGACACAGAACAATGAATGTGTTCCATAGTGTTTCATATTTGAGAGTGCATAGACATTCGTGTACGTCAATTTATGTATGCATGTTATGTGATCCCATGTATCTTGCAGAAATTATTACACACACATATGTGTAGGTATATATATATATATATAT
>NC_068991.1:30278127-30278533 GCF_001194135.2 Octopus bimaculoides
ATAGATAGATAGATAGATAGATAGATAGATAGATAGATAGATAGATATGGTTATTTTAAGTCGAATTCTACATATATATATATATATATATATTGTTGTATTTGGGGATGGTCATGTTGCCAGTTTTGCCAATAAAAACACACGCACTATATATTTGGTGTAAATTTGCTTCAGTTTTATTTTACATGAATCGTATTTCGGCCAGAGTTATTTCGTCACACTTCACTGACCTCATCAGTGGTCCTTTGCTTTCTTCTTTCTTATTTGTGTGTCGTTCCTTACTAACGATCAGCCATTTTGACAAAATTATGATGCTATGATGCTTGGTGTTTCCATTATTTTGTCCAACACCTGTATATATATGTGTGCGTATGTGTGTGTGTGTGTATGCATATATATATATATA
>NC_068991.1:30278821-30283821 GCF_001194135.2 Octopus bimaculoides
GTGTGTGTGTGTGTGTGTGTGTGTGTGTGTGTGTGTGTGTGTGTGTGTGTGTGTGTGTGTGTGTGTGCGTGTGTTTGTGTCTGCGTGTGCAAAAGTGTGTGCTTTTTGTGCTCCTGTATGTGTGTGTGCTTAACTTGTCTGCTAATGGTTTCGTATGCTAGTACGTGTTTTTCTTGTTGTATAGACTTCTTTAAGCAGTCTTTACAAATGTACTTGTGTGACCAACAACGAGCCAGTCGGAAAACTTCCTGTTTCATATGAATGTTTATTTACGTCCAACGTCGACTTAATGTAGTTTGAGCAACGAGTTTACAGTTTGTCCACCTTTACTTGAGCACTAAAGTCGGGGAGCCGGGATGTGTTGGGATTTTAACTGTTTTTTTTTTTGTATTTCAAATATTTATGTATTTTTACTGCTGGTTTTGATGTGCGCAATTTTGTATTTTACTTTACTTTGATCGTTTTTATTTCTTATTGTTTCTTTGCTTTTTTTTATTAATCGAGTAGACAACTTAATATCCTTTCATACCAATTGTGTTATGTGAGATATATACACACACATGCACGCGCGCACGCACGCACCCACACTCTAGCTGAGTATCCTGTCGTTGCCGGACAATTTCACGATAGAATGCCTTTTGGAATAGCATGCCCACATGTTTATTTTCTATTTTGGCGACGATTTTTCAATTTTCTTTTTTCATCACATTTTTGTTTTGGAAATGATGGGGGAAACTTTTTATGGAGACGAAATTTTGAAAATTTATGAATCCCTTTCACCGAGCCCCACCCCAACCTACTAGTCAAGCTGGCTATTGACGCACAACTGCGTCCTTGTACCTTGAACAAAGGAGCTAATGTCCCCACTCAGCCTTAAACGGTACCTGGTGACCAATGGTTTCTGGTTTATTTCTCTTCATCCGACACACGATAACCGTTGGCTAGATGTGGCAGTACTAGGCCTTGCTCGAGTTATATAGTTTTAAAGTGACACACAGTCACTAATCAGGACTGCCACTTTACGTTGACAAATAGACTTTACTCTATGGTACTGTTACTAATTATTTCTCGCTCAGAGATTTAAAACTAATTATTTTTCTCCTTACAAGATCAATGACTGTGTATCACTTTAAAACTATATACCTCGAGCAAGGCCTAGTGCTCTCACCTCTAACCAACGGTTATCCTGTGCCGATGAAGAGAAATAAACCAGAAACCATTGGTCACCTGGTACCGTTTAAGGCTGAGTGGGGACATTAGCTCCTTTGTTCGAGGTACAAGGACACAGTTGTGCATCGATAGCCAGCTGGAAAAGATATTTACCATAGGCTAAAAAGAGTAGTAACACCGTCCTAATCAGGCCTGCCACTTTTCGTTGGCAAATAAACTTTACTCTCTCTCTCTCTCTCTCTCTCTCTCTCTCTCTCTCTCTCTCTCTCTCTCTCTCTCTCTCTCTCTCTCTCTCTCTCTCTCTCTCTTTATATATATATATATATATATATATATATATATTTCCATGCCTAATTAATTCAAATTTGAAAAATTAAATTAAGGATTCATATTGAATATAGTTAATTGAACATTTCGTCAAGATCAGAACTTGACAGAAAAGGAACTACTTCCCAATGTTTTGATATATCATTGGTAAACTCAGAATTAAGTTCAGATATGTGCGTTTATATACTCTATTATATTTTTAAAAAAAAAACGTTTCTCGTGTATATGCAATTTTATCTTAGTGTATTTGTGCGCGTGTGCGTCTTAATGTGTTGTAATACAAAGGAGCAGTTAGGTTGCGTAACCGATATTTTCGATAATTAAAACATTTATTCCTAATTTTCATTATTACTTGTGAGAGTACGAAATGTCAGTAAAGTTTTTAATTAAGTCACCTAGTTAAAACATCTATAATTAATAATTAAATATTAATTTTTATTTTATAATTTAAAACATAAATCATAGTTACTTTAAATTGGTTTCAATAAATTAATGCCTGCATAATTTCTCCATTTTCTTTTTCTTATACATACATGATAATATATCCATATCCATTCATGTGAAGTTGACATCTTTTAGTATTTCACTGATATACTGGATAAAACCGGGGAAACTAGATGCTGACATCCCTTTAAGAGGTATTTTTATCCTCCAAATAATATATATATATATATATATATATATATATATGCAAAAAAAACCAGCAAAATTAAGATTTATAGAACAAACATATTGTTTTGAGACTTAGGAAATGAATGTGTACGCAGGCGTGGAAATCAGATGCCGAGTAGACTTTAATTGGTTTCAGATTTTGAGAGAAGGCCAGCAATTTCAGGGGAAGTTGATTACATGAACCCCAGTGTTCAACTGGTCCATATTTTATCGATTACGAAAGGATAAAAGCCAAACTTAACCCTGTCGGTATTTGAACCTAGAAGGTATAGACAGACGAAATGCCGCTAAGTATTTAGCCCAGCGAGCTATTTTGCCAGCTCACCGCCTTAGACGTTGATATAACATTTAAAACTTATGAAAAATGTGAAAATCTGTGCCGAACAATATAGATATCTATTAATACTAAACCTGTTTTGTGTCTGGAAGATGGGAGCAGTGTGTTACGTAAGGGAGTCAGAAGTGATTGTAACTGAATCGCTTAAGAGAGGGTTAATTTGTAATTCCTACACACACTGTCTATATAATGTAACCAAATTAGTTACTTTAATGTTGTATTAAGTTCCTAAATTTTGGAGAAGTATCACTCGGCACAGATGTGCAGCTGCAGAACACTTTCGACCCAACAATCCCATGATGCTCAAGTAATCAGTCGAACGTGGAATCAAAAGATCTCATTCTAGTTTTGTTGTGGCTTTTGTTGAATGTGTTATTAAAAAGGGGAAACAGGCAAAACAGTGACTATCGGGGCACCCAACACAAAAATGCCAAAAATGTAGACATTTCATAGAAAGGTCCCCCACTTCTTTCTTTTTCTCTCGAAAAAAAAAAGAGAAAGAAGAAAAACGTATAAAATTGCGAAATATATAAATCTGTATTGGTTAACAATGAGCTAGTATGAAAATGTGCAATCTGTGCTAATAGTGTGCACAGCTGCATATGAATATTGTTGTTCTCCATGCACTAAATCTACTGCACTATTTTAATAGTTGCAGCAAAAGATAAACACATTCAGACACGAAACTGAACAAACCAGATAAACCAGAAAACGCATAATACACAGGCACACATTATGTGTATGAGTGTGTACATGCAAACAGACACACATACATATATATATATACGTACACACAAATATATACATTTCTAAATTCATGTACGTGTCGGTTTATAACGTATGCGTGAGAGGTCTGTGTAAATGGGTGTAAATATATATATAAAAAACGTTATTATACGAGAGGACGACACAGAAACGGCAGTGTCGGGTTCAATTCCGGATCGTGTTTTCTTTCGGGTATTATTGTTCCGAGTGCAAATCACTTCAGGGACAACTTTAGGATAAATATCACTCCAACAATGCATCAATCTAATATTTGGTTGTCCTTCCTCAAAATGTTGACTTTGTGCCAAGACGAGAAACGAATACTATAAAATATATTCGTCTGGTAGATTCTTGAAAATGTCATCTATAGATGACATTCTCCTCATATTCCTCTGATGTATACTCACAGTGGATAGTAAGGAGAGCTGAACTGACAAGTAACTGTCAGTCGCACTCTTAACTTTTAAGCGGCTCGGTCTACTTACCTGTAAATATGCACTACATGTTTGGAATATCTAACAGCTGCAAACCACGTTAACAGAACGGTAGAACATGGATTTGTGCTCTATTTGCAATTTTACTCTGACTTGTTATAGAGGGACATAGCAGTAAACATAAACATAAGGGATGAGCCAATAGTGATCTAGTAACTAGTAGAGGAAGAAGTGGGCCAACAGTGGGTTAAAATTGTTTAAAACGGGAAAAATTGGTTTGCCGTGGATAAGAGTAAAAATATGAGGCCTTAGACACAATTATTAGTCGGTCATATATGGAAGCAGGTACAGATTTCATCAAAGTGGCTAACTTCATATAGCACAGATAAGCATCGTGTGTTTTGTGGTGCTTCTAAGCTCATTGGTTTAAGGGGAAACAACGCCATCATAGATATAGCAAAGACATTAATTCTTTAAAGCTTCTTTAGAATAAAGGATGAATGTCTCTGGGTCATTGTGCTTGTGAAAGGGGTGGTTATTTCTTGAGAAAAAGCAAAAAGAGTGAGCAAGCTAATCTCTACAGGGTTTTTCGATATACTACTACTACTACTACTACTACTACTACTACTACTACTACTACTACTACTACTACTACTGCTGCTATTGCTGCTGCGACTACTACTACTTCTTCTGCTGTCACTACTAACTACTACTACTACTACTACTACTACTACTACTACTACTACTACTAATAATAATAATAATAATAATAATAATAATAATAATAATAATGCCACTGCTACCGCTGCTTCTGGTGCTGCTGCTTTCTTACTGAACATAAAAGTAAATCAGTGAATGAAATTATTTCTTGTGTACATTTATGAGAGAGAGAAAGATTTGTGTGTTCGCGTTTTTCTTTACCATCGCCGAGCCTCCCAGAGTCTATGTCTATCTCCACCATAAACGAGGCTCAGCAATAGTCGGCGCGAAAAGTGTAGAAACATTCTGACCAATCATATGGCATAACCAATATGTAAAATATACATACCTGTGTGTGTGTGTGTGTGTGTGTGTGTGTGTGTGTGTGTGTGTGTGTGTGTGTGTGTGTGTGTGTGTGTGTGTGTGTGTGTGTGTGTGTGTGTGTGTGTGTGTGTGTGTGAAGGACTCTCCCGTCGAAGGCGACGTATGAATGTTCAGCTTTTGCCGAACGACCTGCACAAATCATTTGATTATAGTAATCAAAATGTCCGAGCTGCACATTAACTACACACTTCATCAAATCAACGTTTCCTGAA
>NC_068991.1:30287075-30292577 GCF_001194135.2 Octopus bimaculoides
TGTGTGTGTGTGTGTGTGTGTGTGTGTGTGTGTGTGTGTGTGTGTGTGTGTGTGTGTGTGTGTCGACGCAGCCGTGACTGTGTGGTAAGAAGCTTGCTTTTCAACCTCATGACTCTGGGTTGAGTTCCACTCGGGCAAATGTCTTCTGCTGTAGCCTCGGACCGACCAAAACATTCTGAGTTGATTTGGTAAACGGAAGCAGAACAGATCCGTTGTATCTATGTGTTTTTTGCGCGCACGCGTGTGTATCTTTGTATTTGTGTTTGTCCCCCACGACCACTTGACAACCGGTGTTGATGTGTTTACATCCCCAGTAACTTAGCAGCTCGGCAAACGAAGCGGATAGAACCAGTACCAGGCTTTAAAAAAAATAAGTACTAGGGTCGACTCATTCGGCAAAAACTTCTTCAACGCGGTGCTCTAGCATAGCCGTAGTCGAATGAGTGAAACAGATAAGCTTAATTAAGGTAGACACAGGAAAACAGTAACTCATTGTGGGTAGAATGAGGGTTTCTACACGGCTTTTAGTTAAGAAGATATTACTTAAGGAAGTTAACTTATATAAGCTTTTACGGGTAAGACACTTTAGAGATTAGAATATATGAGAGAGGTGAATCTGACGGCCAGTAGTTTGCTAATTCTTGAACCTTGTTGTTGCCAAAAGTCAGCTCTCATCTAGAAAATCTGTAGTTAAAAATGAAATTCTCATCAAGATTAATCCTAATGAGTAGCTCTGTTTAGCACGGTTCCCTGAGAGTTCTTTTTATTTAGTAACTATCCATTCAGTTGCAAGCATTTAGACCAATGAAAGGATAAATTAGCTTTGACCAAGGACTCGTTGATTCATAAGTGCTTGTGCTTACCACTGGTCTCTCTACAAGGTCATCCACATCTGCTGCGAGTTAACTTGAAAATTGCAAGCAAAAATGTAACCTTCATTTAATTATGGTAATCTCGGCCTCATGATTAACTAAGTTGAGCACTCGCATTGCATCAGACGATCAGGTAGCTAAGAAACGTATGTAGCATGCATTTTATCTGTTCCATTCCCTCAATTTGCGTATACAGATATGTGTGTGTATGTGTGTGTGCGTTTGTGCGTGTGTGTATGTTTCTGGGAATACGTTATCTATGCATGCATCCAGGATTACATTATATGCCATACACATTTGTATTTAGAGCTACATCACCCATTCTGTGCTTTTTAGATAACTGCATTGTTTCTTTCCAGGTAAATTGAAATCTGACTGTTCAATGGAAAATTCAAACGTAACTAGTAACTTCTCTTGAAAATCGACAACATTTGGCATCGTGCTGCTATCAAGTACCAGCAAAAAAATGTCTTTAGCCCACAAAAACTTTCACTCTGACAAGGACGCTACATTAGGGGATGACGCTCTAGCTTTATCAACAGTGTAGAAGTGGGCAGCTGAATTTAGGTCAGAGATGAAGAGTGTTGAAGATGGCTCAAGGTTTGGACATCTTCCAACTGCCAAACACCAAGGAAAACATTGATCGTGTTCACCATATGCTGATGGATGACAGGCGATTGACTATAAATCAAAAAGTCAATATTATTTGCGTATTCCGTGAGAGAGTTGAGAATATTGTGCACAAGGAACGTGGCATGACGAAAATTTATACTCTGCGGACATTATGTCTTCTAAAACATGATCAAAAGTGCACCACGCTGATCACACCACAGAAAATTCTGACATTGTTTGATGCAGCTGCAGTTGGTTTCTTTAAACGTTTCCTAAGAGAAAGCGACTCAATACATGTAGTGGAGTCACCTCTCCTCATTTTCTTCATCTGCAGGGAAGGTGATGGCCTCAGTTTTTGAGGATGCAAAAGGCATTGTTTTATTGACTATCTTGTAAAGGGCCACAACATCAATAGAGAGCACTATGCCAGCCTGCTGATGCACTCATGAAATTTTATCAAAACCAAACACCCAGGAACATTGAGTAAAAGGGTCTTGTTTCATCAGGATAATGTTCCATCACACAAGTGCTTGGCTTCAGTGGCTGTTGTGTGTAACTTGTGGGTTTGACCTGGCTGATTAGCTTCCCTGTTCTCCTGCTTTCACTCCATCTGACTATCATCTGTTCCCCAAAATGAAAAAGTACATGGCTGGAAAGCAGTATTGCAATGATGGCGTCATATCTGCTGTGGATGACTGTTTGACCAACAGGATGAATATTTCTTTGGTAATGGTATCCAAGCACAGCAACACCGATGGGTGTGGGATGTGTTGAAAAATGAACGTCATTTGGTCACATTTCATGAGAGTATCTTGGTCAGCCTATGAACATTTCAGTCGACTCTCGAATTTGTTTCTTTTCACGTCACGGATAAAAATAGCCATGAACATTTCAGGCCATATCCCCCAAAATGTAATGACAATAATGTAAAAAATATTTCAGTTAACACACACACACACACACACACACACACACACACACATACAAAAGAATGTAATGCCTTTCTCACGAATACCAAGACTAGTAAAACTCATACACAAGGAATATCCACTCGAAGAAATGAGATAACATTTTTCAAACAGCATAAAACGAGGGAATATCTTTCTATAGCAGAGAGACTTTACAAAACACTATATTTCAACTATCCAGAATTTGTGACCTTCTCACTAGCCCAATATAACATAAAAACTCCTCAGGAGCAGTTTGTAACCTGAACAATAAAGTGTGGTACACGGGCGGGGGGTGATGATCAGGGATATAGACAGCCTGATCAATATAAGATCAATTAATGTGCGAGCTGGCAGAATCATTAGCGCACTTGGCAAAATACTTAGCAGCATTTCGTCCGTCGTCACGTTCTGAGTTCAGATTCCCCGCCTTGGTCGACTTTGCTTTTAATCCTTTCGGTGTTGATAAAATTAAGTACCAGTTGAATATTAGTATCAATGTAATCGACTGACCCCTGCCCCAGAAATTGCTGGCGTTGTGCCAAAGTTTTAAACCAATTTAAGAGGAAATTTTAATTTTTATATTTCTTGTTTTATTTTGTTTGTGTGTGTGTGTGTGTGTGTGTGTGTGTGTTTTATTATTCTTTCTATTTATTTCCACGCAACTTTTCCCTTTTATAACCTTTGAATTCGTCCAAATTATCGAACCACCTCCATCGTCTTTGTGTTACTTTTGCTGTTTTACTTCACACAATTTTGTAAGTCCCATGTTGAATGTTGATTTTCTTTTCTGGGATCAATATAACCAGCTAGTTCTTCTCCCAAAATTTCAGACCTTGTGCCTATAATAGAATGGATTATTATGAAGACGGTGCGTTGACAGAATCGTTAATACATTGGACAAGATGCTAAGTGGTATTCTCTCCTGCTCTTCACTTTTCTGCGTTCAAATCCTGCCAAGGTCAAATTTGCATTCTATCTTCTTGGAGGTCAATGAAGTAAGTACCAATCAAATACTAGAATCGATACAATGGACTAACTTCCTTTCCTCAAAATTTCTGGCCATGTACCAAAACTAGAAAGAATTATTATTTTTACTAACGAGGGCAATGGATTGGTAGAATTACTCTTCTGAGTCCAAATCTGCACAAAGGACAACTTTACCTTCACTCGGTAAAGTGAAGCACACGCCAAGTAATAAATGCCATTTAATCCACCAACACCCTCCCCCGCCAAATTTCAGGCTTTGTGACTACTTTCGAAACAGTTAATTTTATTATTATTATTCCTGCTCTTAAATCCTAAGGGGAAAAAAACCCCTTGCAACATCATTACGGGTAACAAAAACAACGACGACAACAACAACAGCTACACTTAGATAAAACTGACCTTTTCCAACAGTCTAAACAAATGGCAAAATGTAAATAAACTAGAGATGCGATGGGAGGAGGGAGAATACAACTTCTACATTCGTTTCCACAAATTGTTCTACTCAATTTTTCCTAATGGTTTCTCTGTGTGTCTTTCACTCCCTCACAGCCATCGTCTCTCTCACTTTCTCTCCCCCTCTCTCTCTCACTTTCTCTCCCCCTCCCTCTCACTTTCTCTCCCCCTCTCTCTCTTTCCTTTGAGTGTGAGCGTGTGTGTATGTGAGTATATAAATGTGTGTATTTGTGCGTGCGCGCGTGTGTATGTGTGTGTGTTAAGGCTTGTGCTATGGCATGTGACTCAGCCATTAGTGTATTTGGCTCAAGATCGTACGGTCATGATTGCGATAACCGGTGGCGCATTATACTCTTGAGCAAGACCCATTTTTTCATGTTGCTCTAGTCAACTCAGTTAGCAAACATGAGTTGTATCTGTATTTCAAAGGGCCAACCTTATATTCTGTGTCATTCATAAACGCACGTAAAGGTAAAAGAACCAGCTATCCTCTCATCTTCATTTCATCACCAAGTAGAAAAATAGTCGACCCCCATCATGATATCCAGCCCCTTTACTTAGCATTTGGTCATGAATACTTTGATAGTAGACTGCACTGCTACTGATGGATAGTACCACATTAGACGCTCTTTCATGCATCCTCTAATGCAAAATTAAAGAAATCCAACAAGAGATGCACATTCATTAGCCAACTCAAGGTAAAATGTCTTCTCTTTCCATGCAGTCGTATCATGCTAAATGGAACTTTAATTTACTTGGACCTACTTGAGACAGATTTGGATAATGCTATTTAGGGTTAATAATCCTATGACTCCATTTATGGATAGAAAGTCGACATTTTTCTCAGCGATGCAACAAAAGACACTTTACCTTCTACGTTTATTTAGCAAGGAAACGTCAGTTAGAATCATGAAGCATTAGTAATCTTTAACAATTATATTAAAATAAGATCAACTCTGCACACTATATTGACTACGTCAACTTGTGTTCTTGAAACAACTTACAACTTACGATTTAAACGCATACACTCACACACACACTCACACATACACAGACGCATACACACACACACGCACGCATGTGCGCACACTCGCGCACACACACACGCATACACATACGAACGCACGTACAACACGAAAGATCCAGGTCTCGACCATTCAGTGTCTCAAGTTCCTTGAATTTCTTTACTTCTTTGATGAAATTACTCTGAATAAAAGAAAAAAAAAACAACAGCTCACTGTGAAAGCCATATAGTCAAGTACGAACACATAGATTCATCCATACAAACATGCATGCACACATATGCACACACATACATACATACATACATACATACATACATACATACATACATACATACATACATACAAGTATGCATTAAAACATAGAAGCTTATTCAGACCAGACGCAGTGAAAGAGATAGATGAATTCATATATAAATAAACACATGCTTACATCATTTGAATTGACATTTGTTGAATAAATATGGAGGATAACAAGCTTTAGGAGATTCATTTGTGCAATCATACACATGACTAAACATATTCATAACCACAATATATATATCTCTCTCCCTCACTATATATATGTATGTGTATATATATATATATATATATATATATATATAT
>NC_068991.1:30293039-30297314 GCF_001194135.2 Octopus bimaculoides
TATATATATATATGCGTGCAGACATATATAGACGTGAGTGTATAAACACAATCATATCTCTCATTCTTTCTCTCTTTGTATTCATGTATACATACATACATACATACATTCATGCACACACACACACACACACACACACAAATTCATACGCACATGTATGTATACACAGATACGCATATATGTGGGTGGCCATTTCTGTTTGTCAAATAGCCATTTCTCTAAGAAAGAAAGAGAAATAATAAAGAGGCAAAAAAAAGTAGCAAGAAAGCACAGACAACAACTAAGCCAACTGCAACATATTGTGATAGAGAAATAGTAAGATGTAATTATTTCTGCACACAAGGTACTTTGTAGTCCCTAGTTGAACATGATGAATATCTAGTTTTTCTGCTAAAGTCATTATCATCAGCACAATATGGCGCCCCATGCTGAGCTGCATTGTTTAGTAGCGCAGCAAGGGACACACTAACATATTAATGACACCTACATACAGAATATGATTTACATAATAACACTGTCTTCATTCCAATCTTCGCATTAATACATTCTTCTTCTTCTTCTTCTTCTTCTTCTTCTTCTTCTTCTTCTTCTTCTTCTTTTTCACCACCACCACCACCAACACAAACAGCAGCAGCAGCAGTACCACCACCACCACCACCATCACCATCATTACCGCTACCATTATCCTGCTCCTCATCATCATCATATTTTTTTTCTCTCCGTGTTATTGTCTGTATTACATGGTGGTTTGAGAAAAACATCAAGAGTTTCCTTTATCTGTATAAGACATAAGCACAGTTAGGAGACTAGAAATGTTGAAGGTTAACAAGGATGTTCAATGGGGAATATATGTACAGAAGTATGTTAGATTTAACAATGATGTTTAAGGTTAACAAATGTGTGACAACTCCCTAACAATCTTTACAGGTTCCACAATTCCAATTTTCTAGAAAGCTATGTCTATCCTTAGAAGTAATTTGTCAAAATCTTTACAGAAATGGTTATGCACCTCACTTGCAGTGCTTGTTACAAATGAGTTGCTAGCAATTCCTCAACTGCCACCTAATTCATTAGACTTTCATTTCGGTTTTCCACAGCATTTTGGTCAATCGCTATAATTATGGTGACAGCTTTCATAGAGATTTCGATCAAATTTTATATGTTATCTGGCGGTCTGTTTGTGTGTTAAGGTTCTATAACAAATTTTCATTTGAAAACTTTTAAGAGATTAAGGAAAAAAGCACAGAGATTATTTTTTCGAATTTATTGGTATTGGATGGTTTGACGTAAGTAGGATAACTTGTGTCTTTGGTTATATTTTGTCGGGGTTACTGTGGGATATTGTGATGCAACGTTGTAAATTGTCTCTGGAATTACATTACGCAGGTGATACAATTCTTCCGAAAGAAGCATTTGTCATCTCTATTGGAGGATTTTGAAAATCCCCTTCAATATATCTTCTGATAATACCCACTTCATTAAATCTAATGATGGTTTGTTTTTGTTCAGATATTGATTCTGTTATCCATTCATGTACATCTGGGCCAGTATTAGCCAATGTATTTACTTCACGAAAATATCGTAGGGCGTATATAAATGCATGAGTTTATGGTTGTTCAGCGTAGGCGGCCACTAATGCAGGCGACCATTATATCATCAATATGTTCATTAAGGTTGATTACTTCACCTTCTCAGTGTTTATTGCAGCTGACCTCTGTACCTTTAAATATATTCACTACGGCTGATTTTTGCACTCTCGATATGTTCACTGCTGGGAACCTTTTTTACTCTCAATATGTTCATTGTTGTTGCTGCTTTATGGTCAAACATTAGATGGGGCAAGTTTTGGGCACTCGTTCGCAATATATACAATGGTGGGGCCCAGTTAAAATTTCCTTCAAACTGAGTAACCCGTCCATCTTAAATGGTCCCTGAATAAGGTTTATTTAAGGCTTATTTATGATGAACGAAACAAACTTATTCCACACTTCTTGAGTCCAAATTCCATTGGCGAGCTGGCAGAATCGTTTGCGCGCTGGACGAAATGCTTAGCGGTATTTCGCCCGTCGCTACGTTCTGCGTTCAAATCCCGCCGAAGTCGACTTTGTCTTTCATCCTTTCGATAAATTAAGTACCAGTCAAGTACTGGAGTCGATGTGATCGACCATACTCCTCTGCTCAAATAACAGGTCTTGTGCCTGTAGTAGAGAGAATTATTATTATTATTATTATTATTATTATCATCATCATCATTATTATTATTATTAGCATCTTCTTTCAATTCCGTTTCCATTTCTTGCCGAGTGTCTTCCTGACAGCTAGGGCAGAGAAACGTACTGTACACATTGGTAGGTCATTAAAATAAACTCAGCAGATTGTTCATTTACAAAGTAGAGAAAAGGGGGAAGAAAGACAGAGAGAAAAAGAAAAGCATAAAAATTAAAAAAGTAAACAAATAAGATAAAGGGGGGAAAAGAATAGAAAATTCACAGCGACAGTGCTCTTCTCAATACGAATGACGTAGCGGTTAAGACAATCTTTTGCACCGTAATTATT
Source organism: Octopus bimaculoides (assembly GCF_001194135.2). Taxonomy (NCBI): domain Eukaryota; kingdom Metazoa; phylum Mollusca; class Cephalopoda; order Octopoda; family Octopodidae; genus Octopus; species Octopus bimaculoides. Next base: position 30,295,596 of record NC_068991.1, read on the forward strand.
ATTATTATTATTATTATTATTATTATTATTATTATTATTATTATTATTATTATTTACACGGTGGTGCATCAGCATGGCCGCAGCTCTGAGCTGAAACTTTGAAATGAAATGAAATGAAATTATTATTATTATTATTATTAGTATTATTCGTCGTTTGATAGTTTAAAGCAAATTTCTACTGCATCACTTGCTACTTACTCCTCGCTGTTGATGAAGTGTGTGCAGTAATGTATGTTTATGTTTATGGTTTTGTTAGAGCTGGCGGAGTACAGACTTTTTCCCGTACTATATTGTTTTGTTATGAGGTTTGGCCAAAGTCTTTTGTGTTTACTGTTTGTATTGTGTTTTAACACGAGTTGTGTTCTGTTGGGTATCCGAGTTGTACAGAGCATGTTACGGGGGTTGATTATTTTATTGGATATTTACTGTATAATATTTGTAGATTGTTTCCCATTTTTTTTTTTAGATATTGTGTGGTTCTGGAATGGCTTCTGTCTGCGTTTTTTGTTCATATGTTTTTCATACCAATGCTTCAATTACTGCTGGTATTGTTTCTACTTCCAATTTCTAGATTTTTGTATTTTAAAAGTTTCTTCACTTCTTTTTGAACAATAACTTTGGTCAGAAGGAACTGCAATGACTATTTGTGTTCAGTGGTATTCTTAGCGAAAATTTATTATTACTATCGGTATTATCATTATTATTCTTAGTAGTAGTAGTAGTAGTGGTAGTAGTAGTAGTAGTAGTAGTAGTAGTAGTAGTAGTAGTAGTAGTAGTAGTTGTTGCTGTTGTTGTTATTGTTGTTGTAGCAGCAGCAGCAGCAGCAGCAGCAGTAGTAGTAGTAGTAGTAGTAGTAGTAGTAGTAGTAGTAGTAGTAGTAGTAGTAGTAGTAGATTTTTCTGGAATGCTACAAAATATCTAAATATATTTTCCTATACCTGCTGACTTCCATTACTACTTTATTTCATAATTTTCTTCATCATTTTTTAAAATGTATTTTATGCTTTTACTATTTTAATGTCTGTTCGCATCATTTTCTACAGGTAATCTCCATCGTCCAGAAGTGATTGACATTCTTCTACCTAAAACTCTAGTTGTAGTTCTTGTTTTTCTTGTTGTTGGTGATGATGAGAGTAATAGTGGCGATAATGATGATAGTGATGTTGTTGCTGCTGTTGTTGATGATAATGATATTGATGATGATGATGATGATGATGATGATGATGATGATGGTGGTGGTAGTTCTGTTGATGGTGTTATACTTAATACCTTCCTCGAAACATTGTTGAAAATGATGCGTAGTTTCCTGCGTAGCTGAAGCATAGACACATTTATACATACATCCACATAGTCACGTAAGCACATACGTATCCAATGCAGGCATTCATTTAAACATGCGGAACATAACATCTAATAAAAGTCCCGCATCCTTTCGAGCAGTCTTACGTAGTTCATTCCCAAATGGAGGTGATTGCCAATATTTTAAAGAAGTGGATCTCTTGGAAAATTGTTGAAATTCTTTGCACGTAAAATGATTGGTAGCACTACTGTTAATACACAAATAAACAAATAAAGAATATCCATCATATGCAGTGCTGAGCACTCATTCTCGTTGCTTTGTACTACCATATATAGTAGTAGTAGTAGTGGTGGTGGTGGTGTTCAATCACAATAATATAAATAATATATATGTATATATATGTGTATATATATATATAT
>NC_068991.1:30298490-30303578 GCF_001194135.2 Octopus bimaculoides
TATATATATACACATATATATACATACATATATGTACATATATATCCACTCATACGCACACACATATAGTCAATTAAAAAAACACAGAGAAAAAAGAAAGAAGAAATGATCGATGGGACGTGGTACAAACAATGTATTAAGACGCAGGGAGAAAGAAAAGAGTAGTAGTTTTACGTTTCGAGCATAACTCCTCTTCTGAAACAGTAAAGTCAGAGGCAGAGGAGTTTGAAGAGAGTGTGAGAGGGTGAGTATAGATATGTGAATGGGTGGTTTTGTGTATGTGTGTGTGTGTATGTGTTGGGATGTGTGAGTAGACGGAGTGGCAATAGGTATATCTGTGTGTGCACATGTGTATGGTTCCGTGTATGTGTGTGTGTCTCTCTCTGTCACTCTCTCTCACACTCTCTCTCGCTCTACATACAATTGTGTGTGTCCGTGTGTTCGTGGGGGTCTCCCTCTGTGCATGTGAGTGTGTGTGGAAGTGCATGTACGTGCGTGTGTATATGTATGCATGTGTGTGCGTTGTGTGTGTGTGTTGTATGTGTGGAGGATTGTGTGTGTGAAGGTATACGTGGGTTCATGTGTGTGTGCGTGTGACATATACACTGCGTTACAAATTATTAACGACGTAACATTTACCCTTTTTCCTCTTTTACGCGGCCATGCTGGAGCACCGCTTTTAGTCGAGCAAATCGACCCCAGGACCGCTAAGTTACGGGGACGGGAACACACCAGCATCGGTTGTCAAGCGATGTTGGGGACAAACACAGACACACAAACACACACACACACACACACACACACGCATATATATATATATATATATATATATATATACATTTACATATATACGACGGGCTTCTTTCAGTTTCCGTCTACCAAATCCACTCACAAGGATTTGGTCGGCCCGAGGCTATAGTAGAAGACATTTACCCAAGTTGTCACGCAGTGGGACTGAACCCGGAACCATGCGGTTGGTAAGCAAGCTACTTACCACACAGCCACTCGTTTATTTAAAGCCTGCTCGTTAGAATTCAACGAAATTTCCAGAGAATAATGGCAAAAGTTATATGTGCATGGTGTGTAATAAACGTGAGATTTTGCACAAGTATAAACAAGCCACTGTCATTTGCATGATTTCTGCAGACTTTCATTGTTCCAAACTTTTCACGATTGGTCTGATAATCGTGTAATCATGGGAAATAAGTGTGACTTAACTGCTTCAGAAAATCTGTTATTACTTCTGAACTTGCAAGAGGTAAATTAGCATAAGAAATATCTGAAATAATTGGAAGATATCACCAAGTAGTGAAAAAATTGTTACAGCTCCTACGAAGTTATTTAAGAGTGCCGACAAGGGTCGATCGAGAGCTGTTTCTTAACGTTTTCTGTCATGAATTTAGCCTGAAACTGTAAAGAAGCCAGGTTTTACGAGTGGAGAACTTTTCAGGCGCATTGGCGAAATAACTGTGTCCAGAATTACCAGATGTCAACTTCTGAAAAAGGTCGGTAAACCAGTGACAGTTAAAAGGCCTTCTTTTAACAAAATACACATACAAAATCATCTTAAATGGGCAGAAAATGACAAGAAGGTCGACTTTTCAAAAGTTTTGTTTACGGGCGAAATCGTGCTACCCTTGATGGTAGAGCAAAGGACTGGAGACGCCAGCAGAGGGGAGGAACATCATGATTTGGGTAGGTATTATTGAAGGCATTATGGTTGGTCCTTAGAAAGTGCCTAATGGTGTTAAAATGACTGCTGATGATTACCTGGCCTTTCTGAGGGAGCACCTTCAATCTTGATTAAAAAAGCAAAGCATCACCTTCAAGACAACCATAATATTCATGCAAGATAATGCGCCCTCGCACTCAGCGGAGAAAACTAATGAGTATCTGCAACAATTGGGCTTTTGTGGACATCGGAAACTGAAACGGCCTGCTTGCTAAACCCAATGGAAGACCAACTTAAAACTCAATGGAAATCTTGTGGAGCATTCTAAAGTGACGAATTAACGAGAATAGACGCCAATTTAGGAACAAGGGCGAAATGTGGTAGGCAATAGTGAATGTATCCTGTGGCATATCATCAGAGGAGATTCAGAAATTAGCATGGTCCATTTTATTTCAAACAAACGCTCATATTTACCTTACTAAGCTGCTCACCTATCCTTTTTGAACGCTGTTTTTTGTTTATTTCTATTTCTTCCATGATTATGATTGTATGTGTTCATTTCAGTATGTAAATCACACAATTAAATTGGTATTTTCCTGTTTACATGAGTTTTAATTACACTTCGCTAGTAATTTGAAACCGTGAAAGTTTACGTAAATTTTCTAAATGGCCATAGTTTCTGTGTTGTTTTATAGAACCTCTCATGGGCACAAGCACAACATCACGTCAAACTTTGAAGGCGATGCGTTTGCAATCCAGGATCAGGAGATTGTCACAAAGTACCTGGTGAATAAAAGAGACAGTGACGTAATCTCAAGGTGCAACTGCATGTGTAGGCTATACCATGTTTCTGTGGAAGACATTACGCATGTGATTAACAACTGTCCTAAAATGTCACGGTACTACCTCCCTATGCGGAACGATGTTGTTGCTAAAACAATTTACAAAAAGATTGTCCTGAAATAAACTTAGAAAATCTCTCAGTTATGGAATACATTCATAAACACCAACTCAAGGAATGCTGGTGGAATATTCCCATAAAACTTCTGTGAAATGTAAATATAATAGCCGGATATTGTTGTTTGGGACAGAGGGGCAAAGGTATGTACTATCATAGAGGTAAGTCGCCCTACATATATAAATATCTCCTTGAAAATCAAAGAAAAAGAGGATATCTATGGACAACTGCTTCGAAACCTTCAGCTCCTATATCCATACTATGAATTCATATTCAGACCAGTAATAATTGGAGCACAAGGTTTTGTTAGTAAATGCTTCAAGTAGAATCTGGATAAACTGGGATTTTCAGAAAGAGAAACTGACCGGCTGATTCGTACATTACAAGTCCAATCTGTGAGTGAAACAATAAAAGTATGCAAGACTTTTCGCAAGTTCCTAATGTGAATTTGTCTGTGTTAAATATATTACAAAGATGGAGCCTTGTATCTTTGTTGGAAAGCGGCTTCCTCCTCAGTGGAAGATTTATAATAATTAAAAAATAGAAGAGACATACATACATACATACATACGTCCCATTTTGTATTTTTTATATATAAAACATATAGCGGCATACGTACACTTTGGTTTCTTATATGTAAGTATATATTTATCTAAATCTTGTACGACTCTAGTCTTTCTATTCTTTTATTCTTTCCTTCTTTCTATCAGCCCTTTCACGTTTACTTCGTTCATTCCACTCTTCGTTCTTTCGTTCCCCTCTCTCACATTTCCTTGCCTTCTCTTCATGCTCACTTTCCCTCCTCTTTTCACTTCACTGTGTTCCTGTCATTTTTTCTCGCCTCTCCTTATTTCTTCTGTCCCTCTGCCTCTACCTCTCTCTCTTCTCTCCCCACGTGATAGGTGTTCGGCCAAGACTGACCTTTCTTTCTGGTTCGGCCGCCGTGCGTGCAACATCTATATTCCTCCCTGTGTCTGTGAAATCTTGTATCTCTGCCGTAAGGCTTTACTTCCACACACGCCAGCTTAATTTAATTCGTCCTTAGTCGAAAGACACCTGTTGTTATGTCCTGTTATTTGTATTTGTGTAACATTCTCCGTTTTTTTGTCCTTATTTTCGTATACATTTGCTCCTTTCTTCCAAGGAATCTAATGCTCTTAGCTTAGTTTTTCCTTGGGGCTGGCCAGTTTGGAGCAATCTCGAGTATAACCAGCCGAAATTGCAAAGATAATCTGGAACTCGGCTAAGGAAAGAAAACTCCGAATGACCCGTCCTTGTTTTCTTTGTATCGTCTATCTGGACGTCTTGTTGTCCCTTTCTTGTATCACCTAACTGTCTGGATGTTTTGCGTTCTTGTCCCATTTTGTATTTTTTATATATAAAAAATATAGCGGCGAACGTGCACTTTAGTCTCTTATATATACATACATACATACATACATACATACGTACATGCGTAAGACTTGGAAGGCAGCTCCTCGTGTTGCATTCCTTGTCTGATAACCTGAAATACATGACCAAACAAGTAGCACGACTCTGCTGCAACGTATTATCAAATAAAAGGATGAGCGTACATGAGCAGAAGACCATGCATGGATATTTTAATAGAAATCTCAGAGATGATAGTATCATTTATCGTCAAAGCAGTCTCTCATGGACCAACAACCAGATTACTACTTCCTACTGTGAAGGTTATGCGTTTGCAATCCAAGAACAGGAAATATCAATAAATACCTGATGCACAAAAGGGGCGGAGATGCAAGAAAGCAGTAAAATATGACAACCGAGATATCACCCACATCATAAACAGTTGTCCGAAAATGTCATCACGGTATTATTTACCGATTAGACATGATGTAGCTAAGACACTGTATAACGAAATCCATCAAAAGATAACCCCGAGGACAAAAAAATACTAACCCACAATATGGTGGAAGCCATAGCTACACTTATTAAAAAGGAGTACTTGTGGAATGTCCCAGTGAAAATTTCAATAAAATGTAAACACAATAGACCTGGACTGAAAATCCAAGTCATCACTGGAATTGTAAAAAATCTGTAAAACTTTGCAGAAGTTTATCATTTAAGTATATAAGAGCATGTCTAGATATGCAGGTATATGCATGAGAAGACATACATAAAACAAAGCATACAAATCTGCATACATACATACATACATACATACATACATACATACATACATACATACATACGTACATACAAAAGTACCCTATTGTTGATGTTGAAATTCCAATGAAAGAGTCTTAGTTCTAGGTTAGAAACCAGCTCTTTTTTTAGGCAAGAAATCTTGATACAAAACTAAATAATGACATACGTGCATACATATAGATAGACATATAAATATAGTTATAGAGATTTATAGATATAGATCTATGTGTGTGTGTGTGTGTGTATATATATATATATATATATATATATGCACACATACATACATATA
>NC_068991.1:30303789-30309968 GCF_001194135.2 Octopus bimaculoides
TATATATATATATATATATATGTATATATAATATCAAACAATAATAACACAGGAGACTCTCATGTTTCCAGGGAGTGGAAATAAAAGAACTAGAAATATGTAAAGGATAAAAACAGATACTAATCCAGTTTAGAGTATGTTTTAAGCAAAACTTCACTGTTTATGTCTACAAGTCTGCACTGTTTATGTCTGACAAAATAACGATCATGGCATGAACCGAAAGAAGAAAAAATGTTGTTGACTTGAGTTTATTCCCGATCGTTCAAGTCCTAAGAACACCTAATACAAATTGACACTCCCACATTTTGGACTGTGAATGATTTAATGTATTGTGTGGCAAATAGTATTAATCATCAGACATGAGGACTAACAGAGATTGATCGAAATGATAAAACACGATCAAAATGTGTCACCTCCCTCTTCAAAAGAACATCGACAAAATTAGAGAAATATCAAACAATTGGATACTTTCTTTAGATGTAAAGTGACTACTGAATTTATGAACGACTAGATGCAGCTTTACGATAAGCTATCCAAAATCTACAAAAACTACAATCGAGAACCAAGCTAATTATTTTTAAACATGATCTATGAGGGATAATTCAACTGCTTTATCGTGAGAAATTACAAAGCTAGTACCCTGCCAAATGTAAGTTTGTATTAAAGTCATAAACTGTATATAGAAGCATGAAAGCGTTATGCCATCAAAAGTGTAAATATTACTTCTTAGGATAATATGGAGTCGTTCTGGGACTGAATCAGGAATGTAAAGAAGTAGTGCACCCAAGGTACAGTATGGATAAATGAGCAACTGTGACAATACGTGTGCAACAAGAAAGTTCTTGTTCAACCAGTTCAAATTAACAACGCACGCTCAAATCAATGTTCCCGATTGGCTGGCAACTGAACAAATAGAGCACGTGACCAACAATCACATGACTTAGCAAAATACTCTAAGCTCATACACGCACTCATACATACTACACATAAATATAAGAGTATTATATGCGCATGTGTGCGTGTGTGTATGTCTATATGTATGTATGTATGTATGTATGTATGCACGTACGTAAACATACTGCACAAGCTTTATGAGTATATCGCTGGATTACATAATGGCAAGCTTTTCTTTTCTCAAATTATGTCATTGGAGTTGGCAAATATACTTGAAAAGATCCCAAAGTCTTGCTCAACAGTCCTTGCACTTAAGACCTTAGGTGAAAGTTATTGTTTCCAATGTTAGGAGCAATTTAAAGACACCAAACCAATAAGAAGCTGTATTTGTTCTTCTGCTTATCTTTGCCTTAAATCCACTGTCACTTCTTTTCTAAAAAAATCAGTAGTTCTGTTAAATGATATACAGTTCCGAGATTCATTAAGATAATACACAATTCCTGGCGAGACAACCTTATATTTTGCACAAGAAATATTAATACACCCAACAGAGACAGCTGGATGGATACATTGTAACAATTCCTCTATCAGCTGATAGAGGGATGGAATTTTATTATTTTTAAAAGTTGAACACAGATAAAATGTTTCCCAAATTCAAAACCTATACAGTCATGGTCACACATTTATACATATACACATATACACAAGCATAGCAATGAGCCTGTGTGTATGTGTGTGTGTGTGTGTGAGTGTGTGTGTGTGTGTGTGTGTGTGTGTGTGTGTGTGTGTGAGTGTGCGCGCGTGTGAGAGAGAAAATAGCACCAACTTCTATCTTAACATTTCGTTCATTGTGTTATGTAGAATGTACAGTGTTCGTAAATACACAGTCCTTCCCCCACAACATACGCACACATACACACACACACTCATAAACTCGATTTTTGTCTCCCTCGCGCGCACACACGCGCACACACACACGCGCACACACACACGCATACACAGTCATATCCTCTTTTGTAATGTTTCTGTTTGTCAGGAAATGGTAAATAGAACAACAACCAAAAGTTAAATACATATATATATATAGAAAAAAGCAAAAGTAACAGACCGTTGGAATAGTATGTAACAAATAACGAATATAACGAAACAAAAACAATTAAGTAATAAAGAAATTAATACGAAAAACAAGAAAATAACGAATTGCACGGGAATTTGTAAAGGAAATGTGTTGTGAGGTGCACCTCTGTGCATATCTGTGTATCGAAACGAAACCGGAAACAACGTGAAAAGAATGTAAAAATGTTAGAAACGAACAGACAAACAAACACAGGCGCACGCGCATATACACATACACACGTAGAAATGTTGATAAAGATACATGTGTTATGGAACAACAAAGTAAAAGAAAAAAAACAAGCACATCAATGACTCTTCTTTACCCCTCACCAGGGTAGATAATTTACCATCGTTAATTATCTTTGCAAAGTCTGTAGGATCATGCGAAATTCTAATTGATTCCTGAAATAGCAATGAGTAACGGGAAATATAGAGGAATATTTTTATGTTTTGAAGTTAAAAATAAACATAGAGAGATGAATCGTTTAGGCTTAATGTTGTTGCTTTTGCGCTCTCCCAGTTGCAAATCTTTTTTATCCCCTTTATGAATTAGATAATTTGGTGAGACAGCAGACTTGATGTGCTTTATGGTGCCGATATTGATGAAAGGTCTGTCAGATATAATCCTTAGATCTGTGATGTAACCTGATTATTTGTAACAGCGTGGAGTCAACTGCGGACAACGAATGACCGAGCGGGAGGATTGCACCTGACAACAGTTTTAGTGTACCATCAGTTGGTAAGACCAAAACCTCGGATAGCCTTCTACACAACTTCCGTCAAAGTTTGCTGACGCAGACTTGTTGACCCCAGGCTATAGTAGAAAACACTCACCCGAAGTGCAGCGGTGAAGAGTCGAGTAAGAAACCAAATAGCTGTGAAATGAAATTCTTAACCTTACAACTTACAATACCTCCATACTTTACCCACACTGATATACTTACAAACTCTCACCGCACCATAGCTTAACCATACAGACTATTCCGGTCCTGTAAAATTTTCCTGTAAAGCAAAGTATTGTTTTTCATGAGAAAATTCCTGCAAGTATTTTAAGGATCATAGCTAGATCGGCATCCCGATGTGGACTAAGATATAACAGATTAAATAACCGCCAGGTACTTATCTGCGGCTCATTTTCAGTGAACTTCGAAGGATGTAAAGTCAGCCACAGAAAATATATGGACTTACTATAACGCAGAAAGACATTTAATCCAGTATAGAAAAATGGGAATTAATAATTTCCTACATTGACTCATGATGTGGATGGGTCAATCAACCCCAGTACATAACTGGTAGTTATTTTATAGAAACTCTACGGCGAGATTTAAGCTCATATTGTAAAGAGACGTAAGTTAATACTAGAAGGCATTTAATCAGTCTTTTATCATTTCTGGCATTCTACCCATCGTTGGTGATTCCCACTTTGGTTATTTTTAATGTTTTCCAAACTCTGACCGGATGAAAAGACGATTCTACTGGAATTTGAACTCAGAAACAAAATACTATAGAAAAAAACGACAAAATTAAACACCATAGATATCTCGTCAATCGTTCTTTTGTATCTAATAACTTTATGAAACAGCAAATTAACAAAAGTGTGTTCGAAAAACCGCCGAGGTCAACTCTGTTTTTCCCCCTTGCAGTATCAATAAATAGAAAAGGTGTTCAGTCTCAGGGGTTGACTCTTTTTTTTTCTCTCTCTCTCTCTCTCTCTCTTTCTTTCTCTCTCTTTCACTCTCTCTCTTTCTCACTCTCCCTCACTCTTTTTTTACTGTGTGTATGTGTGTGCGTGCGTGTGGGTGGGTGTCTTTCATTATGTATGTCTTTCTCTCCAGTTCTGTCTCATTGTTGAAGAAACAGGTTGGGGTCACAAAGACGTGGGCTCCGACATGTCTTAAAACGTACAAAACACGGCGTATGTCAGGAGTTGAGAGGCAAAGACAAGGCGATCTTTAACCAGTTACTTTAGACTATTTGTTAATGATAAGGTACTTCGTTATTCAGTATGGTACCTTCTAGCCTACAGACAAATATGAGGTACTGACAGAACCAATGAAACGAGGGAAAAGTAATTTCTTGTGTATATTTAAATTCCATTAAATTGTGCATTCAAATCCCATTTGGTCGATTCTCACTTTTATCTCACTGACAGGGAAAACTGAGAACAAATTATGTGGTTGAATTGATCGGCTATACACCATCCCACCTTCTTCATTAACTAAAATTGACCTGTTCCGTTATCATAAACAATATTCAAGTTATACAAGTTGGGTGAATACTAGAGGACAAAACGTCTTGTGGTATGTTATTAATTTCCTTTTCACTCTGATTTCAAAACTTGATGAGATCGACTTTACTTTTTATCCTTCCAGGATCGTTAAAATAGATATACAAGTGTCTTCTGAATTAGTTCTAACCATCTTTTGACGAATTCTTAGTTCTGTGTGAATGCCACATATAATTATTCTAAAACTGATCTTTCTAAAAGTTTACATTGGTCAGATCTATGATTAAAGGCGTTCCAGCAATTACGATCACGTTATTTTCTACGAGACTAGACTTGATTGCTATTTTTAATGGGTCAAAAGACTAAATAGAGCCTGTCTCGTTCGTTTTACGCCGTGAATTTTGTACATTTAAATGTACATTCTTTATGTTTCCTAAAATATAATAATTATGGTACTTAAAGTTCAGTTTTATTGTATGTTGGAATGTGAGGATGTTGGGATGTTTATGACATTTTGTAAAGTATTATTATTTCTAGACGACAAAGGGACCGAGAAAAGAATCGAAAAATACATGGGGTCTTAACAAGAATTTATGAATTGACTATTATATGCCAAAAAATTGCCTCTTCGCCACCATTTCTTTCCATCTTTATGACCAACGCAGGGCGTTCGTAAATCCAGATCTATAGGGGCTTGAATTCCTTATCTTACACATCAATGAACTCTCACTTTCAAGGAGTTTTATGAAAGCAAGGTTGCTGATTTCGACAATGCAAATTCGCGTTATAGACCGTGTCTATAACGAGAATTTGCTGTCAAATCTGCCTGGCTATAGACTCAATTATCCCTTATCACTTCGCTCTGCGGCATGTGCAGAAGGCGTTTCAGGTAAACATTATAAAAACTCTTGTGTACCCCAGGAATCCGTTTTGTTCCACACATTCTTCACCTCCTAGCCATCAGCTGCCGTAATGCCCACACGCACATGATGCCAATCTTCATTCCTTCCTAGCCTCCCCCCCCTGGGTTCTCATTGGCGCTCTATATGTTAGGCTCACTATCGCCAAGTATCTCTTCTAACAAAAGTGCATCCTTGGACTCCAATCACAATTGACCCTTCTGCTCTGGACTAGAAAATATTTCAGACTCCAATTATTGACGACAATTTTCAAAGTTCAAAGAAGGCCCACAATGACATATCGCTCTCACTACTTGAACTGTGATACTGTTGCACACTCAGACATCTTGGACCACACTCTTAGAAAGGATGTGGTCAGAAAACTGACAGGCATAAAATAATTCACAGACATGCTCCAATCTCTGGACCACAAGTATACTACCTCTTCTCTCTGACTTTTGTATTATTAAAATGATGGCCTCTGTTCTTTAAAGTAGCTGGTCTTACATCTCTCTCCTGCACTGCCGATCCATTCGTCCCCATCACTTAGCTGTATTCAAACGCCTTGGCCCCACATTATCCAATTTTCTGAGTCCTTCTTACCCAGAACATCTCCTCTCCGGAATCTCCCTACTCGTGTATTTTCTACATGAAATATAAATGGTATCAATTTCATCGGACTTAGAGAGCCTGCAGATGTCTTAGGTGCTGTGACTTCCTCCAGACACAGTGTCTGGGAGGATCTATACCTTCACCCAAATGAAACTGATAAGCACAAATGAAATGTTTTGTGCAACTATGAAACATATTAAGTAGGGATCAGGAAATATGGTTTACGGGTTAACTTTAGTATCCTTTCCTTTATACTGAAGCCATTACTAACCAAACAAGAATTTGAGTGAATTGTGTTTATGAATGTATATATATGAGTTTTGAATCAATCGAATAGCGCATGCACACATACACACACACACACACAGACACACCCACACCCACACACGCACGCACACACGCACACACACACACACACACACACACACACA
>NC_068991.1:30310007-30311494 GCF_001194135.2 Octopus bimaculoides
TGTATGTATATATATATATATATATATATATATATATATGATATTATTATTTAAAACAATTCGATTCCGCTCCTTACGACTTGAAGTTTCGCTGGCTTATGACGCGTCGTGTGTGCGTCAAAACGTGTGCGTTAGGGCCTGTTGTATATGCTTGGTGTGCGAAAGTGCTTAGGATGCATGTATGGGTGTGTGTACGTCAGTATGCAATGCAATTGGGCATAGTACGTGCATATTTGTGTAGAAGAACATATATGAACGCGTGTGTTTACACCTCGTGTGTGCGTGTATGTGTACATATATATTCATGCTTTTGGTATTTATGTGTGTGGATATAACAGATGCATGCTAGTGTTGTTGCAATAGCATTGCTGGAGGAAGGAAGTAGGCATTGTATCGAGGTTTGGTGTTGTGGGGGAGGAAAAAATAAGAGTATACGTACGTAGGTGTATGTATGTGTGTGTGTGTGTGTGAGTGCGTATGTCTGTGTGTGTGTGAGTGCGTGTGTATAGGTGTATGTGTGAGTGTGCTTGCGTGTGCACACCACGTTTATGGTGGCGAATGTAAGGAGTTACATAAGATGCACAAGCTTGTGGGGTCGGTCTACAGTCTGCGTAAGTATTGATAGTTAGGAACCCTCTTCTAGGTTGTTTAGCAGCTAGTGTTGAAGAGCAGCCAATGTTAAGATGGTGTACCTGGGTTGTCGGCGGTCAGTAGTTTGAAGTTCAGTAGGAGGGCGTACCTCTGATGGCAGCAATAAGATAGGTCGTGTTTCTTGTTAAGAGATGCTGCAGGTTGTTGTAAGAAGGTGCAGCCTTTCATGGAAGCAGAGCTGGCAAGTGCAGGCGTCAGATAAGTAGGGCGAGGCCCTGTCGATGATGGTCTATTTGATGTTGGGGTGGGGGAGAGTTAATTCCAGAAGCTGCAGAGTCACCAGAGAAACGAGAAAAAAGTTGGAATTCTCTCTAGCTCTACATCTAAGTGAGTGCATATGCTGTGTGTACCCTTCCTTGAAGTCATTGGCTGTCATGCTCATGTAGTGCCTCGTGATGCAATCCAATGGTGTGAGGACGAATCTGTAAACAACAGCGCTCGAGGGTCAGGATCTTCTTAGAAGATAGCTGGTAGGTTTTCGGAGTTACACGTTGAGTTGGAGGTTGTGTAGGTGCATGTTTACGTCTGTTGTAGCATTCAACGTTAGAAGCGATATTATCTAAGCAGGAGTAACTTCCAAGTCCCTAGGAAGGCCCACAGACACCAAAGTGCCTTGTGTCACTGAAATGCTGATCTCTCTTCTAACAACACCATGTGACCCACCTTGACCAGTAGCAGCCCATTTTCCAATAGAAATGTCGGACTTCCATTAGCCATCTCGGACTTCCTGTATTTCTTCGTTCGGCAATTTGATCCTGAACAAGCCAACTCCTACTAAATGTATTTAGTGTTTTTTGTCCACACGTATGTGTGTGTATATATATATATATATATAT
>NC_068991.1:30314981-30317481 GCF_001194135.2 Octopus bimaculoides
ATATATATATATATATATATATATATATACACGTGATGTGGAGACGGAACACAAGAGCCGAAACGATTAAGTGATTAGAAACCTCTTCATATGCAAACTTATTAAAATTCAGAAACTTTAAGGAGATGCTAGCACTAAGTGACCTAATCTAAAAACCCAAATTTAGTTTCCGTACTTGCTTCATTAAAAAAAAATATTGGTAGAACACACACAAAATAACAAATCTACTGAACTGAGCTCTTGATTATAAAAGAACACTTTCTTAAGAAGTCTTTACCATTACAATTTTGTTAAAATGAATCCTTTGACATAAATATATTTGAAGAGGAGAAATGCATTCCGTGACTTTGCTACATTTCTTAGAAGGATTGGGGAAGTATGAAGCTGTTCTTATTAGAAATTGAAAGTGTGTCACGACCTCAATTAGCCGAATAGTTATTAAGCGACAGTCACATAACGAGATAATAATAATTAAGGGAGAGAAGGGAGTAGGAGGTACAATTTATTTATGTATGTTTGTAATAAGGCTGTCGAAAGGAAATTTGATATCATACATATTGCAATGAACATAATTTTTTAATGTAGCAAAGATATCCATCAATATATAAACAGGCTACTAGGGCGGCGAGCTGGCAGAATCGTTAGCACGGCGGGCGAAACGCTTAGCGGTATTTCGTCTGCCGTTACGTTCTGAGTTCAAATTCCGCCGAGGTCGACTTTGCCTTTCATCCTTTCGGGGTCGATAAATTAAGTACCAGTTACGCACTGGGGTCGATGTAATCGACTTAATCCGTTCGTCTGTTCTTGTTTGTTCCCTCTATGTTTAGCCCCTTGTGGGCAATAACGAAATAGGTATTTCGTCCGTCTTTAGGTTCTGAGTTCAAATTCTGCCAAGGGCGACTTTGCTTTAATAATTTCGGGTCGATAAAATAAGTACCAGTTGAGCACTGGGGGTCGATGTAATCGACTTATCCCCTCCCTTGAAATAGCTGGCCTTGTGCCAAAGTTTGAAACCAATACATAAACAGGCTTCGATGCAGATTTTACTGAATAGTTTTATCTTAAAATCTATGGTGAACACACGTCCTCGTGTTCACCTTAGTCTCACATCTCTCTCTTCCTTCCTCTCTCTCTCTCTTATATGGGCAAGCCATGTATTCACCTCTTCAGCCCAATTACCTAATTTTACTTCTCTTTTTTACTTTCATATCGCTCATTTCTACGATCCACTTGGTTGTGAGAGTCTTGTCTTAAGCGTACTTTGTCACCTCTCCACTGTTAGTGCCGCGAAAACAATACGCAGTACACTCAGTGTTGTAGTTGGTGTTTGGAAAGGCATCCAGCTGTAGAAACCATGTCAAAGCAGACACTGGAGCTCGGAGTAGCGCTATGGCTTGTCTGTAAATATCGAGACGTCGAACCCATACAAGCATGAGAAAGGGACGTTGAAGGATGATGATGTATCGTTTAAAGAAAAACAAATGAACAGGAGTTACGTAACCTCATGTGTTTATAGCTGTTTTTGCTATAAAAGGCATTTCACTCAGAGCTGAGTGCTTATGTCACATTGCATGGTTTACTCGGTGCCTTTAAATGAAGTCTGTTTACCGTAGAAAGTTTTAAAATCCAGCTAAGGCATAAGTCTCCTGAGTTCTAACAACTAGTCAACAGCATCGTTATGTCTTAGCGAAACCATAATACAATATACACTATGTACGGGTGAAGGTGACGAGTCGCAGAAACGTTAGCACGCCGGGTCAAATTCTTAGCGGCAATTCGTCTGTTTTCACATTCTTATTTCAAATTCCGCCAAGGTCGACAAAATAAGTACCACTAGAGTACTTGTGTCGATGAAACCCTTGAAGTCATTGCCTTTGAATTCAGGCGTACGTGTCTACCCTACCACATTGCATCCCAACAGAGTATACCACACTTGTACGCAAATCTCACCGACCACATAAATACTCCCATATATTTATACATCCACATACACACAACCTCAAGGACATAACCACTAACTTAACCTAAGCACACGAACACCCAGATACAGTAATACACTCACTGTCTCTATTTACATTAACACACGACTAAATTTTCAAAACTACACACATATTTCACCCCGAAACACAATGCACAAAGGCATGATGACATACAAATCCTATACAACATACGACTACATGAATTATTGAATTCACACATGCAGAGGCATAATTATTACAGTGCGCGTGCTGCATGTATTTGAGTGTGCTTCTGTGTATGAGTGATTTGTGCATGCGTGTGTGCGGGGGAGGGGAGTGCATCTTTAATTTTTTATCTTTTTCTTGTTTCAGTCATTTGACTGCGGCCATGCTGGGACACTGCTATGAAGACGTTTAGTCGAACAAATCGACAGCCAGTACCCTTTTAAAGCTGGAAGCTTATTCTATCGGACTATTTTGCCAAACTGCTAATTTATGAGGACGTAAACACACCAACACCGTCTGTCAAGTGGTGATGGCAG
>NC_068991.1:30321580-30324040 GCF_001194135.2 Octopus bimaculoides
GTGCGGGTGACACATAAAAGCACCCACTACACTCTCTGAGTGGTTGGCGTTAGGAAGGGCATCCAGCTGTAGAAACTCTGCCAAATTAGATTGGAGCCTGGTGTTGCCATCCGGTTTCACCAGTCCTCAGTCAAATCGTCCAACCCATGCTAGCATGGAAAGCGGACGTTAAACGATGATGATGATGATATATATACATATATGTATATATGTATGTATGTATGTATGTATACACATGAAAAGGACATAAAGGAAGACAAATATAGGGAGTAAAGAATTGTTAATAGTACACCTAGCCCCGCCTTAAACTAAATATAACATCTTGGAATTATACTGGGAAAAATTATCCTGTGTTGTTGTTGTTGTTCTCGCTGCCTCATCTGTTAATAGTTAACAGTTTTAAATTACCAGTCACTCGTTGAGTTGATGTTTGAATCGTCAGTTTATCATCAGTCTCACTTCAATGCCATTGACATCCACTACCTCAATCATTACTGTCATCCCCTCTTCCTCCCCTTCCTCTTCTTCTTCCTCCTCCCCCTCCTCCTCCTCCTCCTCCTCCTCATCATCATCATCGTCATTTTCAGTCACTAGCCATCATTGATATTTTCAACTTCAAAATGATCATAATCGCTATCAACATGATCACCACAAGTAATATCCACATCATCACTTCCACCTCTACTGTTATCATCATCATCATCATCATCATCATCATAATTGTTATCATCATCAGCAGCAGCCGCAGCAGCTGCAGCATCGACATTACAATAAATGAATTTAACTACTCTGTTATACCTCTGGTATTTTCTGTCTGGTGACGAGTGTTCGAACTACTGACACCTCGACTAATTATCTGGGGCCTTTTCTCACTCCTATCAGATAATAGTTGAGCCTAACCACGTCGTTGTGGAAATAAAAGTTAAATCTCTTACAAAATACAAAAATACCGTTGTAATACAGAAATATCCTGGATAATATACTCACCGTCTAAATCGAACACTGAGTAATTATATTTGTACGCCTTTGGTCTGCTTGATCGGGACTGACTCATGTTAAACAACAACAACAATTAGGCACTAATCGCCTCTCTCAGATTAAGGCCGATTATCCTAAACTATCACCGAAACAATATGTTCATGCTGTTCAATATGATGAGTAGTAGTTGTGAAGACGGCGAGCTGGCAGAATCGTTAGAACGCCGGGCAAAACACTCGAAATTCTGCTTTTCATCATTTCTGAGTCGATAAAATAAGTACCAGTCGAACACGGGGTTGAAGTAAACAGTTCATTCCGTCCCCAAAATTACTGGCCTTGTACTAAAATGTGAAACCAATATTATGAGTTGTTGTATTTGATGATTTCTAGTATTGCTAGAGCAAGGGAATTTGGTAAGTGCTGCCTTAATTTGTTGATTTGGAATCAGGTTTCTTTGATTTGTGCAGGGCTTGTAGTAGCTAGGTAGATGAATGTGGTGATTAATGGGGAATATGAACATAATGCCATTTGCGTATGAGGCCGTATATATCTTTTGATAGGGTATGGGAAGGTCGTAATGGTTCTGGCTTAAAATAGTATGTGAGACGACGGATCTTTCTAATATACCTTTCAGTGAGTTACAAAATTTGAAAGAGTTATTTGTGTAGACTAAATACTGTGGGTAAAGGCGCAAGGCCTAGTGGTTAAGATTTTAAGCTCAGGAACATAATCTCCTAAATTCGATATCTGAACCAAGTGGTACGCTGTCCTTGAGCAAGGCACTTTATTTCACGTTGTTCGAGACTGCTCAGTAGGAAATGGGTGCAAGCCAATTGATGGGGTAACTGTTTTTACTCCTCTTTCTGCCTGTTATATACATATTGTTCCTTAAGGTCAGAGGTGGGAATACTTAGATGTCTGTAGTTGTTTTCGACTATATGGGCACCTTAAACAATCAGTAAAATCATGACACAAGCTATAAGTTAATACTCGCTTGTGATTGACAGCTATACATAATAGCTTGGTGATGTGACAGTTTGCTAGGCTGTATTTTGTGTTGAATATTCTATGTATAACGGATAGCAAGCAATGGAGACGACAGGCTGTACATTGTAAAAAAGGAGAGCTACACTTGGTACGTTCATGAAGAATTGATGCATGTTTGTGTATGGATGTGTTTGTGTTGGTGTGTTGAGGACTGAAAGCGTAAAAAAAGTAATAGTCTTTCTTTTCATTTAATACTCATTTCACCTCTGAACCAGGATGGGTTGTAAGCATTACTGAGCATATATCCAATATATCCTATATATATATATATATGTATGTATGTATGTATGTATGTATGTATGTATGTATATACATACACACACAGAGAGTGAGAGAGAGAGAAAAGAGATAGAGAGAAAGAAAGAGAGAGAAAAAGTGGATGAGTGAGGAAGATATTTGTGTGAATGTAGATATCAGTACACATGCATATATATA
>NC_068991.1:30325509-30329318 GCF_001194135.2 Octopus bimaculoides
AAAAGCCGTTAGATACACTTCAACATTTAAATTTGATTTGTCGAAATATTTTCGTCTCTTTGAAACCGCGACCTGTTCACTGAAAAAATTTCGTGTTGCTTTTAATTGGCTTATAAACACGTTCCTATTGTTTTTGTTTCAGCAAACTCTCTCAGATCAAGTCACTTGCTATGCAAGTACATCTCCGTAATATATATATAGATAGATAGATAGATAGATGTATATGCTTATACGTCTGTGTTTGTCCCACCACCATCGCTTGATAACTGATGTTGGTTTGTTTACGTACCTGTAACTTTGCGGTTCGGCGAAAGACACCAATAGAATAAGGTTGCTTTGTTCAACTAAGGGTGGTGCTCCATCATAGTCGCAGTCAAATGACTGAAACAAGTAAAAGAATGAAAGAATATATATGTATATATTACTAATTGAGGGTGAAAATAGCATCTACATTTGCTAGAAATTACAGCCAAAATTTAACTCGAACAGTGAGAAGCAAGCCACATCTTTCTTTGTCGAGATACACTCACACAATGAAATAGTTTGATAAAACTTTTTCACGTGATTTCGAAATTTGATCAGCACGAGCTTGTTCTTCGTCAGAGGTTTCCACAACTACATCGAGTTAAAAGAGATAGTCTGCTAAAATTCAAAACGGTTAAATTGTATAGTAACATACATAAGATATAATAATATATTAAGATATTAAGATATATCAAATACGTTATAATACAGGTAGCTATAGCAATTAAAACCAAAAAGGTAAAATTAATAAATGAGAGTGCAGAAGAGCACCTACAATTGCTAGAAATGAGAGCCAAAATTTAAACTCAAACAGCTACATGAAATATTCGGGACTGCGAGTAGCAACCCATATCTTTCTTTGGCCGCAGTGTGATTTCTGAAACAAATAAAAAATAAGAGATATGTAGACGTATGCACATATGTAATTATGTACATGTGTGGTGTGGTGTGGTATGGTGGCGGTGTTGGTGGTGATGGTGGTGGTCTGTGTGACTGGGAAAGTTTTCAAAAATGTAAACAAACGCTCCAAATTACCAGTTATTTAAATATTCTTACCAATTTCCTTACCTGCCCTGCCTCGGTGGTAATTCGGTTACGTGGTGGATGTTACTTCAAAGTCACACCACACTTATTTAGTAACAGCAGCCAGACTTTGGTATATTATTATTATAGTTATTGTTATTATTATTATTATTATCATTATTATTATTATTACCACCACCAACACCACCACCACCATCATCATCATCATCATCATCATCATCATCACCACCACCATCATCATCATCATCATCATCATCATCATTTACTTCCTTTCGCTAATAGCTACCAGCAGTCCGGTTCACTTCCGATTATTGGATGGATCCAGTCTGTAGAACAGAATGGCAGCAAAAGTGTTGGATTAAAATATTTTTGTCGTAGTTGAATGTGTGTGTGTGTGTGTGTGTGTGTATATGTGTGTGTGTGTGTGTGTGTGTGTGTGTTGTGTTTGCGCGCGCGCGCGTCTGTGCATCTATTTATATTGGGTCATCCCATAAATAATGCGGTTTTTCTAATTGTATGAACTAAACATTCGGAGGGAAACGGGATAAAGTACCTGCATTAACTTACCATAAAATCAAGAAGTAATTTAACCTTGTACTTATGCTTAGTGCAAGTTTTGAAGAGTGCAGTTCGATTTTAACAGTTGATTTTCAAAGCTATAATGGAAGTGACAAAGGAGTATATTGGCATATTTTGCTTTATGAGTTCAATAAAGGCAACAAGGCAACGGAAAGTGCAGGGAATATTAATGCAAAATATGGGGACAATAAGCGTAGGTCAGTGTCAACGATGGTTTCAGAAATTCCGAGCGGGAAGCTACAGCCTAGAAGACGAGCCGCGTCCAGAAAGATATATAGAGCTCGACGAAGACATCCTGCAAATCCTGGTGGAACAATATCCCATCGTAACTGTTGAGGAACTAGCAGAGAAGCTTCGATTTGGTCAAGTCAGCAAGTTGGGTCAATGTGTTCCTCACAAACCTCCCGAGGCTAATCGTGCGCAGAAAGTGAATGTGTGTTCTTCTTTGCTGTCACATCTCATAAATGAACCTTTTTGGGACTGGTGACGAGAAATGGGTTCTCTATAAAAATGTCAAACGTCGAAGAGAGTGAGTAGGGAAAGTAGAAACACCGGCACCCCAGGCTAAAGAAGGTCTTCATCCACACAAGTTGTTATCTTTTTAATGGGATATGAAAGGTTTAGTCGACTTTGAACTTTTAAACGCAAACCAAACAATAACAAAGGAGATCTACTGCAAACAGCTTGAGTGACTTAAGTCAGCGTTAAAAGAAAAACAACCATCTTTGGTTACAAGACGAAAGGTGTTCTTCCACCAGGATAATACCCGGCCATATACAGCGAGGATGACATTCCAAAGGCTGGAGCAGTTTGAATAGGAAACGATACCCCACCCACCATATTCGCCGGACATTTCTCCATCTGATTATCATTTATTCCGCAGTCTTCAAAATCATTTGACGGAAAAAATATGAATTCTGTAAACGAGGTCAGAACAGTTCTGGAGGAGACATACTATTAATCTCCCGGAACAGTATAGCTAATACAACAGCATATAATGTAATCCTTCGTGCTGTTTAATCTCAGGTTAATTCTGATCCAAATTCAGCTCTATGATCAAAATCCTAAGACATACCGATATGTTTCGCAAGCTACCTATGTATGTGCGCCTATGTGCGCTGGGTTTCTAAACACATGTAAAAATTGTATATACACATGTGTGGGTGCACATGTGCCAACATACATACGTACACACACACACGCACACAAGCACATACATAAGAAGTCAAATAAGACAGCGAGCTGGCAGAATCGTTAGCACACCGGGCACAATGTTTAGCAGCATTTCATCCGTCTTTACGTTCTGAGTTCAAACTCCATCGACTTTGCCTTTCAGCTTTTCGAGGTTGATAAAATAAGTACCAGTAACCACCTTAACCCCTCCTCCCAGATTGCTCTTCCTTGCGCCAAAAGTTGAAACCAATATTAGGAATCATACTTAGCTGTTATTTATTAACATTTTACAAACATTTGTGGGTTCATTAGCGACATTCTGTCATGAGGTGTTCAGAACAATTATACAATGAAATGATGGAAACAGAGTATGAACTGATAACTTTCACTATCTTTCTGCAACCCTATCCACCCGACTAACGAAATTCACCATCAAGAAATAACTGGAAAAGAAAACGAAGCAATAAAGACTGTATTACATACATATACATATATAACTAAACACAAACAGAAAAGAAGGCGACCGGAAAAAAATAAAAGGATCTTTTTAAAGTTGGCCCTTTTTTTTTTGTTGGTTACAGAAAGTATAAACAATGTAGAAACAGCAGATAATCCCAGCTGTGCCGACTGAAGACAGGATTAAAATTGTTAGGAAGATCTCCAAGACACCGATATGTTTTGCAAACTACTTGTTTGTGCGCCGACGTGCGCTGGGTTTTAAACACATGTAAAAATTGTATACACTCATGTGCCCGCGTTCATGTGTGGATGCACACACACGCACACAAACACACACTCATGCACACAGACACACATACGCACACATATGTATGTATAGAGATAGTCACATACATATATATACACGCTCTCATATTATTGAGCACATTTCCTGAAATTGCGTCTTAGTTTTTAAAGTCATCTAACACATACACATACATATGCACATACACAAACACACACACACACACACACACACACACACACACACA
>NC_068991.1:30329711-30332219 GCF_001194135.2 Octopus bimaculoides
AAAAGTGGACTCCTATATGCTAGAAATAGATGCCGAATCATCTAACCACGAATTTTTACTGAGAACATACATTTTTTTCGTGGTTAGATGATTCGGCATCTATTTCTAGCATATAGGAGTCCACTTTTGCTGGTCATTCCTCTTATTTTTGTATACATACATATATATACATATATATATATACATGTGTGTGTGTGTGTGTGTGCGTGTGTATGTATGTATATACGTATGTGTGTGTGGTTATTGCTATGCTATGTTTGTCATTATGATATAGACAATTGGACGTGTCACGTGATATATGTAGCAGCACTAATTAATTTCGTAATGCGGTCCTATGCTGGCATGTGATCGAAAACGTTCCAACCACGACAAACCCATATTTGCGTGTTTTTGTTAGATTGTTTAATGTTGTTGTTGCTCATAATGGTGATGACGGCGATGATGATGATGATGATGTCACGTTTGATACATGATTGGTTTTGATCATTGGGATCAGGCACCTGTGTGTCCACTTTCGTGGAAAGAATTCAGGGAAGATTGTCCTTCCTTCTTCGTGCTGTCACTGACCTCTTGCCAACTCCAAACAAACTTAAAATATCGGACACATGAGTGTATATACCCTGAACCACATTTTGATCTGATTCTAAGGCACTAGGAAAAGGCCGATACAAGTAGAGATATGACAATGTTCTAGCAGAAATTGCTAGTGGACTGAGCTGCAAAGTGGGCTGATCTGCTAGTGGACTGATCTGCTAGTGGACTGATCTGCTAGGGGACTGATCTGCTAGTGGACTGATCTGCTAGTGGACTGATCTACAAAAGGTGAAAGTTAATAAACATAAGCCACCATCAAAGGTATCACATTCCTAAACGAAGGCGACAAAGCCCCCAAGGCGAAAGCAAAAGAAATGGGCCCGTTTTGTACTTAGCGCACAACCTCAGACTGGAAGATGCTCGTGGATTTCAGGGGTAGATTGATTTTTCACAGAGGAAATAGTGGTTCCTACTATTCAGCAATGCAAGAATGATCATCGTGGTCGAACTTACAATTCCCTGAGAAGACCGACTCAATATTTCTCACCAGGTAAAGAAAACAAAATATCAGGACTTAGTAGACGAGACCCTTGTCAAGAGCTAGCATGCGGCCTCATTCTTCATCAAAGCCAGCTGCCACTGCTTTCCATGACATCAAATCCGGCAGAACGTCTCTGGAAGACTATGAGCGACCTGGAAGACCTACCTCGAGCATCATTCCCGGAAATGTGGAGAAAATTCATCAGCTTGTACATGAAGAACGTTGGAGGACAATCAGCGACATTGTTGATGTTGTTCGTCTGTCGTATTGGTCTGTGCAGGCAATCCTAACATCTGAATTGAACATGGGGCATGTCTCTACCAACTTACTGACCCCCTTACTGACCACTGAGCAGAAAGAACATCCCGTCGAAGTCTGTCAAGATCTCTGTTAGCGTGCGGCTAATGACTCATAGTTCATGTCGAGGATCATCACCAGTGACTTGAGTTGTGCCTACGGGTAGTAATCACAATGGAAGAGGTCTTCCTTTCCACGACCGAAAAAGGCACGACAGAGCCGCAGCTCAATCGAGAGCATTCTCATCGTTTTTTTTCTCGACATCCGCGGTACTCCGCCTCGAGAATTCGCCCCCCAGAGCCAGACCTTCAATTGAAAGTTCTACTGCGACGTTTTGAAGCGTTTCAGGGAGGACAATCGATGAAAACAACTGGATCTGTAGAGTGCGAAGAATTGGATTCTTCGCGACGACAATACATCCTGTCAGCAAGCTCTCCTCACTCGTGAGTTTCTTGCAAAAAACAACGAGGTATTGCTCCACGCTTAACCTATTCACCAGATCTAGCAGACTTCTATCTCTTCCCCAAGATGAAAATGCAGCTCAAAGGCCGCCGTTTTAACACTGTGGTCGAAATCTAGAACGAATTGCAAGTCTTCTACTCGTTTACGGAAAACGACCTCCAGGTCGAATTCCAAAAGTGGCAAGAACGCTGGGACCGGTGTATTGCTGCACAAGGTGACTATTTCGAAGGAGATGATGTTAAAACTTAGGTAAATAGGTTATTTTTTTTATTAAACATAACTAGTCCGGGAAGTCTTTGATACCACGCCCAGCCACAAAAATTAAGAAATCTGCATAAGGTGAAAGTAGATATCTTCAAAAAGGAACAAGACATCCTCCTCTGTATAATATCGGATGAACCAACAGCCTGACATGAGGTGTAGACAAGAGCAGCAGAATCAAACTCCTTTATACACCAAATGGGACAACAGCTGGGACAAAGGCACATACAGGAGCGGTGATATGAAACGCCCCAGACTGAGGAAATCAGAAATTCCACGGTGACCGCAGCCGCCTCGCTGAAACGAGTAAGAGAATAAAGAATAAAGAATGTGTGTGTGTGTGAGTGTGTGTGTGTGCGTGTGTCTGTTTCTGTGTGTGTCTGTGTCTGTGTGTCTCTGTGTGTATTTGTATG
>NC_068991.1:30332229-30338004 GCF_001194135.2 Octopus bimaculoides
TGTGTGTGTGTGTGTGTGTGCGTGTGTATGTGTGTGTGTGTGAGTGTGTGTGTGTGCGTGTGTCTGTTTCTGTGTGTGTCTGTGTCTGTGTGTCTCTGTGTGTATTTGTATGTCGATGATGTGTGACTTGAGAAAAATTTGGCTATTGCTTTTTGCAATTCAAGTGGCTTCAGTAGAGACGCACTCTCGGTGACTCATCACTTTTTGTTGTTGTTGCTATTGTTGTTACAACTGCTGCTGTTGTTGTTATTGTTGTTCAGTGAGTTAAGGTGTTTCCTAAACCAGAAATGCCTCCTAATGTCATATCTTTTTGTCGTACAATGAATAAATGACATGCGCAAGCTCGAGCGGAAGTAATTTTTGCCATGACCAGAATGTCAAATGAGGTTCTTTGTTGCCTATACACAATAGGAATTGGAAAGAAAGGAACAAAACAAGGGGGTCATTGCCTATAAATTAAAGTACTTCGGGTGAGGAGAAAGATTATAGAAAATAGATAATTGTACCAGGCCTACCACAATAACACAACCTCAACTACCACTACCCTCATTACCATCAAAACTACCACTACCACTACAAACACCACAACAACTGCCAACACCACCAATACCATCACCTTTATTGCTACTAACCTCTCCATCACCAACACCACCACCACTAGCACTATTATCACCACTACTACCACCATTTCCACCACTCCACCACCGCCACCACTACCACCAGCACCCCACCTCTACCACTACTACCACCAACACCAACACCACTGCCACTATTATCACCACTTCTACTACTACCACTAAAATTAAGCCCTACCAGCAGTACCAATCATTCACATCCACCACATCGCTACTACAACCAACATGATTAACACCCCCAACAACACCACCAGCTCCAGGACTACCATCAACAGTACCACCACCTACTCCATCACCACCAACACCATCACTAGCATCAACCCTACAACCACCACAATCACAAACAACCAATACAGCAGCCATCACAAGCAACACTATCAACATTACCATCGTCACCGAAACTCTTCGACACAGTAACCACGAATACCACTACCATCACCCGCTTCCTTCTTATGTGTTGAGTTTGATCGTTGTTCCCTTCCTCCTACCACCTAATATTTCTACCTTTCTCTTTTGTTCCACTCCTCCTGTTGCTTTATCGTCTCATTTCGTACTTTCTCTTTGCTGCTTCTTCGATCACTCTCTCTCCTCTTTCCCCTCACTTGTATTTGTATTTTTTTCTAATCTTGCCTTTTCATCATCAGCTTCATCCTCCACCCCATCTTTGTCATTGCTCTTTACATTCCTGTCTTTGTATGCTGTTGTTGTTGTTGTTGATGATGATGATGATGATGATGATGATGATGATGATGAAGATGATGATGATGATGATGATGATGGTGATGATGATGATGATGATGGGGTGGAGGGGGAGTGTATTATTTGGGCCTTGGTTAACTCCGCTCAAACATCATCATGATCAAACAAATTACTGTAGTCATCATCCTGTCTTCTTTTTTTCTTTCCTTCTTTCTTCAGATATAGCATATCCGCGGTTTGAAGGCTAAGACGACGTGCTAGCAGAATCGTTAGCACACCAGGAAAAATGCTTAGCGGAATTTTGTCCGTTTTTACGTTCTGAGTTCAAATTCCGCCGAAGTCGACTTTGCCTGTCATCCTTTCGGGGTCGCTAAAATAAGTACCAGTTGAGGGATCTAGTTCCTTTCATTCGCAAAATATGCATTTTTAAAAGACAATAAAAAATCTGAAAATCGGCTATAATGATAAAGTTTTCCAGTCTCATTGATATGTTGTGGAGAAAAAAATTGGAGGAAAAAGTAACAGCTGTTTAAAAATCGAAAAAAAAAACTGTGTTTATAACCAATAGCGAGACAGAAATTTTCTGCGTTTAGCAGAGCGGTGTCAACTTTAAGATTGTACCCTGTGAAATTTATAGTTTAGCGTCTGTGAAAGAACCTCTTCATTAAATTCAAATAAAAATATGAAATGACCTCTTCATATAAAATCAATATGTATCGTCTTACTGTTTCTTTTGTCTCTTCATTGATTACATGTTTCTATTATTTTTTAAATTTGTAATATTAATATATTTGTCTTCATGTGTTTACTTTTTGCGTATTTCAGTATTATGATAACTTGTCATGTACATCATTGTACATCATTAATATATGTGCATGTGTGTGTGTGTGTGTGTGTGTGTGACAAGGGGGGCGTCTGCCTCCAAAACTTCAAAGTTGAATAACGTTTCCATGCTTGGATTTGTAAATTGAAATAAGAATAACACTGGTCAACAAAGAATTCGTCCCAAGAAAAAGAATACCTGTATCTTATATGGTTTTGCATGCAGAATTCAAAAAGAATGTCGTATTTATCTGTACTAAGTTCACAAAATTCAATTTACCTTCATAATGTCAAGAAACTGTATAAACATCTATTGCCGGAGGTGGATTAGCACAACCGGTCAGCGGCTGCTGTGAAAAAAGGTGGTGAAACGAAACAGGGCCAGGAGATTGGGTTAGGAGTTATGTCTCTTGGTTGGGTATGCTGTGAAGCCGGGAAAAGTTTTCTTGAAGTGGGGAAGGTATGTATTATAAATGTGGTGCTCCTGTGGGGTGGGTGTGTGATATGTGTACTGGTGTCATATGCATAATTTTTTCCGGGGATGTGAGTATATATAGCTATGTTCGTTGGTCTTTTTCCGGGGATGTGAGTATATATAGCTATGTTCGTTGGTGGATACAATAGTGGAAGGTTTTTCATGTTAGCGTGCAGTGTGTAATGTGTGTGTAATGTAAAATGTGTGTGTGTGGGGGGTCTCTGTGTATGTGTGGGGGTACAATTATTTTGTGCAGGGGAATGTGTTGGTGGTGGGATGTGCATGTATGTACATGGGTGCATTGGTGTGAGCTTTGGTCAAACTCTTTTTGCCGGGCCCGAGGCATTGGTGGAAATTCGTTGGCGGAGGGTCGAGGCAGAGGACCTGTGGTTGCAGTCATGGTGGGTGCGTACTTACGATAGGATGCACTTCCTTTCATGCAGGCAAGGATTAATCACCTCGCTCCTGCTATTCAGGTAGACATCCAGGCGTTGCATACCTTTTAAAATTGCTCTCTTCTCAGCCAGGCATAACCTGCATTTGCTGCTGCTATTGAAGTACGGTTTGCATTTTTCTAGGATCTTCCGGACTTTGAACAAAAGCGCCACGGAGTACAGCATAAATTGGAAGATCTTAGAAAAATACAAACTGTAGTTCAATAGCAGTAGGAAGTGCAGATTATGCCTGGCTGAGAAGATAGCAAGGTACGTAACGCCTAGATGTCATCCTTGCCAGTATGAAAGGAAGTACATCCTATCGTGTCTGCTCGTTCCACCATGACTGCAACCACATGTCCCCAGCCTCGACCCTCCACTAACTACCTTCCAGTAATGCCCTGGGGACTGGCAAAAAAGTTTGACCAAAGCACACACCAATGCACCCATGTACACACACGCATACCCTTATGAGGCGGACACCCCCGCAACACCATCCCTACCACGCCAACACATGCTCCAACACACCATATTATTCCCACATATACACAGACCCCACACATACACATTACATACCGCACGCTAATATAAAAACAAAACCACAATTGTATCCTTTACAGAAAGAAGACAGAGCAACGAATACAGCTATATATACCTACACGCCCTGGAAAAAATTATACATATGACACCACTACACGTATCACACACCTCACCCCCAGAAGGAGTACCACATAAATAATACACACCTTCCCCACTTCAAGATAACTCTTCCCAGCTTCAAAGCATAGCCAACCAAGGGACATAATTTCTAGCCCAATTCTGTGGCCCTTCTTCGTTTCACTACCTTTTTCACAGTAGCCGCTGACCGGTTGTGCTAATCCACCTCTGACAATAGAGCGCAGTCACCATAAATCTGATGAGCGTAAAGTTATATAATTGGATTGTTACCTAACAACCTGTTGTATTCTTTACGCGAAACCGATGAATATTTAATACTATACATTTCGGATAATATACCCAGTCTACTGACAGTTATACGAGTGCATCTTTCCCTTACTTATAGTCTGTTAGACAACTCACGCATATATATATAGTAACTCATCCTCCCGTTACGTCTTGTGTTGAATCGGATAATGTTGTAATTTGGTAGGGTAAACCTGCCAATAAACCCACGCACTTGTAGTTCCCTTTTGGTTTTCTTGTGAATTAATCAATTAAACAAGTATTAAATAGTTTGACGTCAATTTATTCATCACACTGCCGTGGCCTTGTCAATAGTTTCATTTTGTACGACTGATTTTCTGTGCGAGACTGCTCTTTTTATTCTTCCACTCACACGTATGTATGCGTGTACGTACGCACGCACACACACACACACACACACACACACACACACACACACACACACACACACACACATTTAAGTATCAAAAACATTTGAAATCGGTAACGCTTATTGTAGACTTTAAAAGGAGCATATCACGTAAAATAAAATGTAAAATCTCCTCTAGACATTGCACATAGCTATTATACATGTATGTATGGAAATGTATATCGTGACGTCTGTGCTGCCAACAGAAGGCAGAACAACAACGATAACAGTAACAAAAGTATGACCTTATAATATTTTTTCTTATCTGTGACATGATAGAGTATGAGAAGTCCTCCCATTTGAAATCAATAACAGCTGGACAAAATTGTGGGGAAGGAATCACTAAGCCTATTTAATACTGAGCGGAAGTGAGTCGTTCAAAAGATGCATTAACTGAAAGGAACCCATTTTTGCACAAAAGAGCAATTATTACATTAGGGGCAGGAATATGGATTATCTACTGTAATGTCCAATAGCTGGGACTATACATATATTCTATGGGCACGCATTCCGCCCAACAACTATTATAGGCTTTGACGAAAATTGCGCAAATGTTTGATGATATTGCCAGCAGCATTTTGACATGATTTAAAAAACACAATGAATGAACGGAAATGAGTGAAATAGGCCAATCACATAAATTTGGAAAAATTAGTCAAGAAGTGAGGTATTGAATGACAAACGGGAAACATATTTATTTTATTGCTATTTCCTTCTTAACCAGAAAAAGAAAACATGAACCTAGTGGCAATTCTTAGAGACTTTCAAAGAAAAGCGAGATAATTTCACGAAGTCTCTCAAAGAGAATGAGTGAATGAAGGAATCGCTGAGGGAATGGATTTATTTGTGACTTATCGTATATCGCATAACCGTTTTCAGATGATTAATTCTGCTAGAGTTAGCCATCATCATGTATTACATTTACTGTTGAATACCTACAAATATATTTCAGATACGAAGACTGAGATATATTTGTAGGTATTCACCAGTAAATGTAATACATTAAACTACACTTAAACCATTTCAACCGTACAGCTTCGAAACTTCTAGATTGGGACCGTCGTTTATCAGAATTCAGTGGAAATGCAGAATATATTAAACCATATACAATAGATGGACAGACATAGAAATAGTGAGACGAGTATGCTGATAGTGAGAAAGACAGACTACAAACATGTGTATGTATGTATGTATATATATATTGTTGACATCCTTTTGTCTCGGGAGACAATGGAGTTGCGCATAGAATAATCTCTCCAGTTTGGAGAGAATTATATGTATGTATATATGTGTGTGTATGTGTGTGTTCGTGTGTGTGTGTGTGTGTGTGTGTGTGTG
>NC_068991.1:30338014-30340958 GCF_001194135.2 Octopus bimaculoides
GTGTGTGTGTGTGTGTGTGTGTGTGTGTGTGTGTGTGTGTGTATTCATCGTTTTTATATACTGGTTTAGCAAAAGATTGAGATTTAGTAGAAATTTCATGATTGTATTCATATTCCATATATAACATGCGCACGTATGTTTACATATATATGCAAATGAAGATAAATTTGTACATTATTTACATTATTTATATTTGACGGATATTTGTCCTGATCTTGTTTGTTGTTAACACAACCTTTCGGCTGATATACCCTCCAGCCTTCATGAGGTATCTTGGGGAAATTTCGAACCTGGGTTCTCATTCCTAAGGTATTTTTTCGATGTTGTTATTATTATCACTAAGGCGTTGAGCTGGCATTACCGTTAGTACGCTGGATTCAACGTTTAGCAGCATTTCGTCCGTCTTTACGTTCTGAATTCAAATTCTACCGAAGTCGAATTTGTCTTTCATCATTTAGAGAAAGAGCACTCGCTAAGATTTGATATCAGGAAGCACATACCCGGAAGAAATATTACAAACCATTCTGTCCAACGCTCAAACCATTCAGCTATTTTACTTATGTACATTAGTAAACGTAAAGATAATGGTCCTTTTTCTTCCGTTGATGCAGCACTACCTTTGGCCGCATACGCAATTTGTTGATAGAGTTAGAGTCTGAATATCTATATCAACACATAACACCATTCGAGGAAGAACTATACAAAATAATACGTAATCTCATATTCAGGAAATATCCGGCAAAGAAAAATGAACACCAGCTGAAACTGAATAAAATATTGAAGGTTTTTAAAAAACAAACGGAATATTTGTGCCAGCGGAAAACCGGCAATCTTTATACTGTAGACACCACACTATATAATAGTTTACTCAAAAAAGAAATGCTCAGTAAATACAAGCATGCACCCAATAACAACTTAGATAATATAAACAAAAAGGGGTTAGAAATAGTAAAAAATCTAGGGATAGATGATAGAACTGAACCATATGCCCCCACCCAAACCTATGCTAAACCTAAAGAACCACAAAAATAACTTCGAAAGTGGCCTTAAAATGAGATTAATCTGTCCATCGAAAATGGACATTGGACGTATATGTAAAAACATCATAGAGAGAGTAATGCTCAAACTAAGAACTATGGATGGTTATATGAGAGCAGAGAAAACTAAAAAACCAAATTCATACAATTAGATATAGATAGCTACTATTCCATGATTAATCCTACAGTACAGCACTTATTTTCGCAATGAAAAGCTCTAGTTTATCTAGGACAGACGTGGACATAATTTTAGCAGCTCGTCAAACTGTTATTAGTTACGATAACAAACTATGGACGAGATCAGATAGGGCTAATTCCTTTGATATAACAATGAGTTCGAGTCACTCGGCTCAAGTAACAGATATTGTTGGAATCTACCTTTTATCTGAGGTCTAATCAGAATTCCCATAGATAAAGAGAAATCTATACAGGGACGATGCTCTTTTCCTATTAAAAAAAAACTGTACAAAAATTGAGATAGGAAGATATACAAAAGAACTCCGTGAATGTTTTAGACGTTTCGGCCTTTCTATTACCATAGACTGTAATTACCGTAAGGTAAATTTTCTAGATACGACTTAATTTGGAAAGCGACATGTATGAACCATACCACAAACCTAATGAGGGCATAAGATACATAAACGTCAATTCCAATCATCCACCGTCCATAACCAAGAGAATAATTAAGAACATAGCCACCTGAATATCAAGATTATCAGTCACAGAGGAAATATTCAATCAACATGCGCCATACTACAATGAAGCGTTTACAAAATCAAGTTTGAAAATAATGAAACCCGAAATAACACAAACGCAAATAAGGTAGAATACACACATAACACGAATGACTTCAACAAACGAATAACAATAAAAATGGGAAAACCTGAGAAACAAAAGAATGACGGGGGGAAAACAGATATAACCTTAAAGAATAGGAAGAATAGGAATAATTGGAATACAGACTCATATAATCGCGACAGCACACAAAATAGGTTGAAGGAACCAAACAAAAGGTACAAAAACTCAGAGGTCCTATGGTATGATCCAATTTTTAGACTCCAAATATCGTCCAAGATAGGTAAGCAATTCATTACAGCATTAAATAGATGCTTCCCTAAAACACACGAATATTACCGTTTATTCAACAAGCACAGTGAAAATATCGTGCGCAACATCTTACAACAGGGAGTACTACATACATAAATACAACAACAGGAAATTAAGTATACAAACAACGCCTCCTGGCAGAGAACAAACAAATCAAAACATCACTGGATTTAAGGCCAATGACAAAAATAAACTACAGACTGCAAAAACTCAGATGGTAATAAAATTTAAATGAATCATCAAAAAAGATCCAACAAAAAAGATTGCTGATTTCACAATACTCCATACACTAACAATTAAACAGAACATCATGAAAACAGAATCAAAAGGGTAACAGATAAACATAAAAATAATATTAGTACAAATATGCCATAGAAAATCCGCTTGTCCACTCATGAATCAATGTGTCCAAAATAACATTGTATACAAATGCACAATCTCCACATCTCAACATAAATACGTGTACATAGGTGCCACGGAAAACCAATTCAAAGTCCGTTCTCGCAACCACATGTCGTCATTCCAAAAATAAACAACTTCACTGGCAGACCTTATATGGGGACTGAAAGAATCAAAAATTAAATACGAAATGAAATGGTCAATAATAAAAAAAATACACACCCATGTAATTCGCTATCCAACAGGGAAGCATTGAGTTTACTGCTGAGCAATGAGAACCTGGCAAACAAGCATGATGAGAAAATTCCAAGATGGAAAAGTGTATAAAAACTATAATAATTAGTATTCTATTTCACCACATCCATCCTTTCCGACTGATGTCTATATATATATATATATAT
>NC_068991.1:30341442-30343143 GCF_001194135.2 Octopus bimaculoides
TATATATATATATATATATATATATATATATATATATATATATATGTGGGGGGAAGCCCAGAGATGTAGCCGTGTGTATATGTGTGTCAGTGATTGTATATGTATGAGCGTATGTGTCAGTGCATTTGCGAAATAATAAAATTTAGTATCTGCAACCTAACATGTGAAACAAAGTGGACAGCCAAAGTATACAATGTCATTCATGTCGAGCATGTAGAGGTACGTTGACAGCGAGCAGAATGGAACTGCCAGCGACTACTAGATTCAAAAGAACCAGTTGGATGTGTTAGCATCAAAGTCAAAGATTTACTACCGAGGGCAGTGATTATATATCACCTGAGGAAATACAACTGGATCCCATTATACAGATAAACCGTTGCTTAATTTCAATCCTGTCTATATGTGGATCTATGTTGTATCGAACATGTGTAGTGTTTATTAAATAGCTGTCTAAACGTACTCCTTCCTGTTGACTCTATTTATACAATTTACACACACACACACACACACACACACAAACACACACACACACACACACACACACACACACACACACACATACATACATATACATACATACATACATACATACATCACAATATAATGGATTCAACTAATTTGGTGCTACTCATAAAAAGGCTCCTTAACGTATCATTCTACAATCACGGACTATATAGTACAATATAAAAGAAAAACATAAAGAGTGTATAAAATTATAAATAAGGATAAAAATATACTATGCTAAAATTAATTTTTCTCCTTGGAAATTCTTATTTAACAATTGTTTCGCAGCTTAATAAAAATGTATAGATAATTCATTTGATTATGAAGCTTTAGCTTAATATTTGCATTAATTTAAAGGTTGTATATACATTCATACACATATATAAGTAATTTATTAACTATTATAAAATATAAGAAAATAAATTATTTATACACGTTTATTAAACTGTGAAACAGTTGTCGTTAAATAAGAATTTCCAATGGTAAAATAAATTTTATCATTGTATATTTCGCTCCTTATTTATGATTATTATTATTTATATGTGTGTGTGCACATATAAATATATATATGTGTATGTGTGTGTATACATTATGTATATATATATATATATATATATATACACGTATATATAAACAAGTGCATAATATATTTATTTTAAGATGTAGTACAATATTCATATAAATATGCAAACATATATATATATATACACACAAAAATATATACATGTGCGATGTATATGTCTGAATATGTGCACATATGTAAATATCTATATTGTTCTGTATGTGTGCGTGCATGTGTATACATATGGATGTGTGCGAGTTTGTGTGTTCGTCTTTGTGTGTGCTTGTCTGCATGCGTAGTGAAAAGATGAAAAACATAAGTCAAGAAACAAAAAGGGGAAAGAGTGGAATAAGAACATATGTTTAAAATATATTTCCTTAAATACATAAGACGTTCACAGTCACTTGGGAGCTTAAAGGCCTTGACATTTGCTCAAGACCATACATGAATAATGATTTTTCCTTGAAATGCCTCAATTCAAAAAGAATATTTATGCCTAAATGCCAATAGCAATGATTATGTCGGCATGGCTGCCTATGCTCTCCAATGCTTTAGATATTAAAGTGTCGCATGAAATGGAGCACAGATATAAAAGCTCACGGTGATTTAGACGGAGAATCATTTATATATATATA
>NC_068991.1:30343243-30344709 GCF_001194135.2 Octopus bimaculoides
TCATGCTGGGGCACCGCCTTAATGGGATTTAGTCGAACAACTCGACCCCAGTACTTTTTCTTTATAAGCCTAGTACTTATTCTAGGCTCTTTTGCTGAACCGCTAAGTTACGGGCACGTAAACACACCAACATCGGTTGTCAAGCGATGGATTTGTGTGTGTGTGTGTCTGTTGGGACAATAACACACACACACAAATATATATATATATATATATATACACACATACACGACGAGCTTCTTTCAGTTTCCGTCTTCCCAATTCACTCACAAAGCTTTGGTCGGCCCGGGGCTATAGCAGAAGACACTTGCCCAAGGTGCCACGCAGTGAGACTGAACCCGGAACCATGTGACTGGGAAGCAAGTTTCTTACCGCACAGCCACTCCTGCGCCTAATATGTACATTATATGACATATAATACGCTAACATACACTAACACACTAACACACAAAATACAAAAGTGCATTTTTAAGGCTACAAACAGCTTCACATGTTATGACAGTTGTACGGTTAACAAATTTTGTGCATTTAAGTTATAAGTTCTTTAAAGTTAATCCTGTTAGTGACCATAGAATTGTCTTAAATTTTCTTGTTCACGTATACGTATAATATACATTTGTAATTATCTATCTATCTATCTATCTATCTATCTATCTATCTCTTTTATCTTTTACTTGTTTCAGTCATTAAACAGCGGCCATGCTGGGGTACCACCTTGAAGAATTTTTAGTCGAATGAATCGACCCCAGCACTTGCTTTTTTTGTTTAAACCTGGTTCGTATTTTATCGGTGTCTTGCAGAACCGCTAAGTTACGGGGACGTAAGCACACCAAAACTGGTTATCAAGCGGTGGTGGGGACAAATACAGACACAAAGATTTACACACATGCACACATATGATGAGGTTTTAGTTTCCGTCTACCAAATCCACTAACAAAGCACTTGCCCAAAGTGCCACGCAGTGGAACTGAACCCGGATCATGTGGTTAGGAAGCAAATTTCTCCTCCCCCTCCTACAGCAACGCCTGCACCCCACTCTCTCTCTCTCTCTCTCTCTCTCTCATACATATATTGGCGCACGCATGGCTCTGCGGTAAAAAGCTTACTTCTCAACCATGTGGCTCCAGGTTCAGTCCCACTGCTTGGCACCTTGGGCAAGTGTCTTCTACTATAGCTTTGAGCCGACCAAAGCATTGTCAGTGGTTTTGGTAGACGGAAACTGAAAGAAGCCCGTCGTATATATATACGTGTGTGCGTGTGTGTGTGTGTGTATTTGTGTGTCTGTGTTTGTCCCATCACCATCGCTTGACAACCGATGTTGGTGTGTTTATGTCCCCGTAACCTAGCGGTTCGGCAAAATAGACCGATAGAATAAGTACTAGGCTTACAAAGAATAAGTGGGTGCTCCAACATGGCCGCAGTCAAATAACTGAAACAAGTGAAATAATAAAAGAATATATATATAT
>NC_068991.1:30346135-30347434 GCF_001194135.2 Octopus bimaculoides
AGATTTCCGTCGTTTCACTCATTGGACTGCGGCCAAGCTGGGGCACCAACTTGAAGGAATTTAGTCGAAAAAGACCGACCTCAGTACTTATTTTATAATTCTCTTTTGCTGAACTGCTCGGTTTCGGAGACAAAGAAATCAGCACCGGTCATCAAGAGGTGGTGGTGGTGGTGGTGGTGATGCGGACAAGTGCAAACATAAAGTTACTCACACACATGCACATACACGTGTGTGTGTATATATATATATATATATATATATATATATATATACACACACACACATGCATACATACGTGGGAGCACTGGAAAATTCCTGGCTTTGGGTAAAAGAAAATACAGGTGGATCAGTTAATTATTATTTTATTCAACATATTTTCCTCCCAGAGTCCTACACTTATTGCAGGGGTCCTTCAGGTTTTGTAATCCCCGTAGAAGAACTTGGAAGTTTGGGCCTCCAACCAGGCCTTCCGCAAAACCCTCAAAGCCAGGAACTTTTCAGCACCTCTTGTGTGTGTGTATATACATACATACATACACAATACACACACACATATATATAAATAGATAGATATAGATATACAGCGTGCTTCCACACAGTTTCTGTCCACGAAAATCATTCACAAAGCATTGGTCGGCCCAAGGTTATAAAGGACACTTGCCGAAGGTACTGTGCAACGGGACTGAACTCGATACCATGTGGTTGTAAAACGAGCTTCTATCTATGATATAGCGATTGCTAATTTGGGCACAAAACTAAGGTTTTTGTAAATTTTTGTTGACACCCCCCCAGCCCCGAAAGGGTGAATCGCAAAACATACAATGTCGGGATTTGAACTCAGAACGTAAGATTACTCGAAACGTTTCCAGATCAGAGATTAAACAAATATTTAGGTGACTTATATATACCGTGAAGAAAAACAGCTCAAGATACGTTCTGGGTGAGAGGTGTGTCTACATGTAAATGTATGTATATTCGATAATATATGTGAAGGAGAACTATGTTGATACACATATGTATATGTGTGTGTGTATGTGTGTGATGTGTGTGTGTATATATACATATGTGTATATATCCTTTTATGTTATATTTAATGAGATCACACACCTATATCCATAGCTATGCTCATCATACATACACACATATACACACATATTTACTACCTAGCTATATACATTCATATACATAGGCATGCATGCATGTATGTATGTATCTATACATATGTATATAGATACATGAATATGTATATATATATGTGTGTGTGTGTGTGTGTGTGTGTGTGTGTATACATACATACAT
>NC_068991.1:30348021-30348478 GCF_001194135.2 Octopus bimaculoides
TGTGTGTGTGTGTGTGTGTGTGTGTGTGTGTGTGTGTGTGTGTGTGTGTGTGTGTGTGTGTGTGTATCCAAGTGCGCCTCTGCAAGTATATAAATAAGATATTCGTGGTGCGGGTATGTGAGTGTGTGTGTGTTAGTGTACCCAGTACATTCCTCTGTCTTCAGTGTCGGTTAGCAATCACTATACTTAGCTATAGAAATTCAGCTTACCTATTGGCAATATGTCAGCTATGACGTACAAACGCACACGTGTGTGCACTTGTATGAGCTTCTCCACACAAACACACATACACGCACACACACACACACAAACATGCAAGCAGGTACGCGCATACACACACACACATGAGTACGTAGGCATACAACACGAAACAGGTATACGCACCGGCACGCGAAAACCCATCAATCATACACGCGCAATAAATATTCTCTGTACACATACAGACGCACCCGTACAC
>NC_068991.1:30352941-30355954 GCF_001194135.2 Octopus bimaculoides
GTTCAAAGAATCGTTGCTGTTTTTCATAACGACCGATTCTCTGCGAGTTAGCAAGGATATCTTATTTCAGGTGTTATTTCATTTCAGCTACTTCCTCTTTTTGTTATGTTTATATTTCTCTTGCATTTCTCTTCCCATTTTTTTTTTTAAATGAAGGCATATTGATTTAATCAACGATTTCGAGAACTTTTCTCTTATTTTCTCTTCCTGGGGCATTTCCATTTCGCAGCCTTTCTTTTTTTTTTACCACAAATTTAGTAAAACTTTGTAATCTGTGGTGTATGTTTTACTGCTAAATGTTCGTTAAAATATTCGGTCCTCATCGTATTCATTTATGATGTATTTATGAATGAAGTACATCTTTCCTTCTTGATGTGGTTTTTCGGTGACCAAGTTTCTTTAGTAGATTCTTCAGTTTATATTTATTTCCTCTCCAAGAAAGTGGAATAGAATATCTGTATATTCTAGTGAGCATTTTTTCACAAGATATCGTCGGTGTACGGTAAATTTATTATTTCTCGGATACCATATGATTGTATCTAAATGTGCGACTCTGCAACAAGTTATTTTCCTGATATTTTCTTCAAATTTTGATAGCCACCTGCGCTGTATATGTTGGATTACAATATTATTGAAGGTATCTCCTAGGTGTTGCTTTAGGGCAGATATTTTTTTCAGCCACTATTCTATGCCATATCTGTGCGCCATTCATTACCAACAGATGTATTGCAAGTTTTAATACGTGTTTAAAAAATGCTTGGACATTTGCAAAATATATCATTAATGCACTGCATCGATGCGTGTGATTTCTTTATGACAAAGTACAATGCATACAACCAACTCTGTTTTGAAATAATTCTGGCATATATTTTTTTCTTTATAAATAAAGCATTTAAGAAATGATGGCGCGCGGTGTGGTTTCATACTTTTAGCGTTTTAATCATTATAATGTCGAATGAAAGAGGTTTAAGAATCGCTGTTTTAGTGCAGTAACTAAATATGGTGAGCTGTTGCTAGACTAATTTGTGTCGTTAGATGCTTCCCTACTGTCTTCTGCAATACCGTTCACAACTTCTAACAGGGAAGTATTGCTAGATCAATTTCTGTGATTACATGCTTCCATACTGCATCCGGCTTTATCATTGACAATTTGTAATAGTATTTGGTGTTCTTCCAACTCTCGTCAAAAATGATCTGTTGTTTTTAAAACAGTTTTGAGAATCGAGAAAAATAAAATAAAAGAAACTAAAAAATCACTTCAAACTGAAATTGCAAATAATTTTTAAATTCT
The DNA here is from genome assembly GCF_001194135.2 of Octopus bimaculoides. NCBI lineage: Eukaryota > Metazoa > Mollusca > Cephalopoda > Octopoda > Octopodidae > Octopus > Octopus bimaculoides. The sequence goes on from NC_068991.1 coordinate 30,354,233, forward strand.
CTGTCGGATTGGTTCTATACAGAAAATATACGAGTGTTGAGTAATGGCGATGACAGCTGCAATGAAGTCGTCGATTTGTTTGCATTTTATCTCTCTCTGTCTTTTTTTCTGGCAGCTTTTGACTAGATGTGGGGAGTATGGGTGGTGGTGGTGGTGGTGGTGGGGCGGCTTACAGAAAATCAATTGACATTACAGGAATTGGAATAATAATTATAAATCTGCGTCAGCCATTTTGCAAATGAAGAAAGATGTCGGTTACTGAAGTTATTTTGAAGCAGCCAAGTGGAAGTCGTTTAAATTTAGGTGAGATTTCGCCCCATTAATACTTTAACTCCTTTCATGGAATCTTGTGTTTCTTATGGGAGTGGGCGAGGGGGGGGGGAGTTTAATCCTTTGGTTAGTTTCAATCATTAGATCACAGCCATGCTGGAGCACCGCGTTGAAGGGTTTGATCGAACAAATTCCACCTCACCGAACTCGGAATCATAGGGTAGCCCCGCGCTCTTAACCACTACGCCATATGCCCGTGGGCATATAATAATAATAATAATAATAATAATAATAATAATAATAATAACAATAATAATAATAATAATAATAATAATAATAATAATAATAAATTCTGTTTTATTGGCCACAAGGGCTAATATAAATCAAAAATATGTAAGGACAAAGACAGGACGAAAAGTACAAAGGGGTTTTGTCCAAAACGAAAATGTCCGTGAAAACATTAAAATAATAACGAAAAATATAACAAGTAAAACTCCCAATAGGGGGAGGCGCATCGAAAGGTTACTCGTGGAAAAACCCATAAAAGCCACGGGAGCCTCGTCAAAAGGGGGTAGAGAGCCCCTTCTCCTTTTATATTACCTTTTTTTTTTACAGGTGTAACCTCAGAATTGGTCCGTTCATACTGGCCATTTTACCGACAGTCACCCACCTTTCAATAAATTTGCTACGAGACAACACTTCCCTCTCTACTCTCATCTTCCTTTTCAAGTGGAACTTGAAAAAGTGAATTAAAAAGAGAGAAACGACACGCGCGCGCGCAGGCAAGCATATATACATACATACATACTAGTTCAGGTGTGTACCTGTAATTATTGGGGCCCTGGGATATGTAACACACTGCCTAAATACCAATCTTGAGAAATTAGGCTTCTCAAAACCAGAAAGGAGAAATGTAATTCGAAGACTACAGATCCACTCCATCACTGGAACTGTAAAAATCTGTAAAATTTTCCAGAAGTTTATCATTTAAATGTATATGAGCATGTCTAGACATGCAACTATATGCATGAGAATACATACATCAAGTAAAACATAGAAATCTGCACACATACATACATACATGCATGCATGCATATACAAGATATATACATCTGTTTATACATACACGCACGCACACAAACATATATATAGTTGTGTATGTATATGTGTGTGTGTGTTTATAAGTACATATGTGTGTGTTTATTCATAGACAATGTGAAACGCATTGTGTGCGGGAAATGTTAGAGAACAGAATCGAGAGAAACGAAAGGTAATTTACAGCGAGTAGGGGAGGGAGGAAGGGCGAGACAGAGAGAGAGAGAGTGTGTGTGTGTGTGTGGGAGAAATATCTAAGAAAAGAAAAAGAGAGAGCGAGTAGAGAGAGAGCGAGTAGAGAGAGGGAGAGAGAGAATTAGAGAGAGAGAGAGAGAGAGAGAGAGAGAGAGAGAGAGA
>NC_068991.1:30356623-30358242 GCF_001194135.2 Octopus bimaculoides
TATATATATATATATATACACATACATATATAGTGTGTTCGTACCTATGTGTAATTTGTATGCGTGTAATATAAATATTTGCATACATATATATACATTAATACATACATACATATATATATATATGTACATACATACACACACACCCACACACATATATATATATGTATGTATGTATGTATGTATGTATGTATGCATGTATGTATGTATATAGTTTTATGAAACACGCACCTACGCACACCTTACTACGTATATGTGAATTTGTGTGTATATTGTATACTTATATGTTGCACATACTTTTGTATTTATACGCATTTGGTTGTATGGGGGTGTATACATATGGTTTGAGTGTGAGTATATGTGCACGCGCGCGTGTACATGTACATATATCTACACACACACATGCACACGTATATATATACGTAAACAAACTAACATTTGCTTTTTTTGGGGGTTTTTTCATAAGCGCCGAAATGTGTATATATGAACACAAATAAGCTGATTTATTTCCGAACGCAGAGATGCCATAAGAATTGTGGAAATATTAGGTATATTACCCTTACAAAGCGGGAAAATTTGTCAGCGAATATATATATACGAAGGGGTGCCGCGAAAGACCTGGCTGGAGGCCCAATCTTCCAACTTCTTTTACATGGCTTAGAAAAACTGAGGGACCGCTGCAATAAGTGTGCGAATCTGAGAGGAGAATATGTTGAATAAAGATATATTCGACGAACCGATCCTCCTGTATTTTCTTTTACCCAAAGTCAGGAACTTCATGTGTGTGTGTGTGTGTATGTGTGTGTGTGTATGTGTGTGTATGCCTTGTTTCTCTACTTGTTTCTTTCTGTGTTCCTTTCTGTTGAAGAGCGTAGGCTCGAAACGTTAAAGACTTTCTCTATTCCCGAGCGTTATACTAATACATCTGTTTGTTTTCTACACCACCTGTCTTCGTCTGTTGTTTTTTTCGGGAATTCTCCCTATATATACATATATATATATATATATATATATATATATATATATAAATACACACACACACACAGACATGCTTATAGATGTATTACGTAAGTAAATATTTATATTGATGGATATCTGATTAACCTTGATTACCGAAGATTTTTTAGGATTTTTTGAAATATATTGAGTTAAGAAATGGAATTAAGGAATAAAAGGTTAAACCAATGTTCCTTTTTTTTTCTATTTAAATCTTCATTTTTTTTTATGTATGTCGTATATGTTTACAATATAGTTGCTAGTTTTACATCTCATGTACGAAATGTATATATATATTTACGGTAAATGTGAAGCCTGACAAGTTTTATTTTACATAACAGGTAATCGTTTATAAAACATTTTAATGTTTACGTTCTTGTACAATTCTGCAACACGTAATCATTGATGTCAATGTCTGATCGTAAAGAGCATCACGTCCCAGCTTCCAGTGACGGCATTTCAGCTGACGATGACGAAATCAAGGTAGACAACAGCGTAATCGAGACTGAAGATAACGAAATCTAGGCTGCCGATTATGAATTTGACGTTGACGCCGACAAAATTGACGATGACATTAGATGTGGAAGCTATATATATATATATATATATATATATATATATAT
>NC_068991.1:30359546-30360372 GCF_001194135.2 Octopus bimaculoides
TATATATATATATATATATATATATATATATGTATGTATGTATGTATTGCGCATGTGCGATTATGTGTGTGTGTTGCGAATACGTCTGTACATATAGGTTTGTAATAGATTTTTTTTGTGCGTATAAAGATGATGCACGTAGACATATGTGCATCTAGGCTTGTGTACGTATGTGTGAAATGTATGTATGTGTGTTACTGTGTGTACTTGCATACGTACAGACATCCATATAAATACATATATATATATGTGTGTATATACACAAATATATAAATGTGTGTGTGTGTATGTGTGTATAAACGTTTCCCGTAAACAAACTTAAAGGATATATATATGTACATGTGTAAATATATGAATGTATGTATGTATGTATGTATGCATCTATCGATCTATCTGTCTGTCTGTCTATATATTTATTCATATATGTCAATACGTTCGCATGCGTAAATGTGTGCATCGGTGTGTGTGCATGTGTATCTTGGTGCATGCGTGTAGGTGTGTGTATCTGTAGGTGTCAGCGTATGTGTGTACGTGTGTGTGCGTGTGTTTGTGTGTGCAAGTGTGTACGTGTGCATATGTCGTGTGTCGTCAAAACGATTAATCTCAAGAGAAGAGAAAGATAAACATCCTTAGCCAAAAAAACATTAAAAGAAGAAACCAATTAATTCATTAATTAAATCGTTTACTTCTCTGCCATCTTCCGACCGCACACAACCGGAGGGGGTGTTGGTGGTGGTGGTGCTAGTGGTAGTACATTTGTGAATACGAGCAGAATGCGGTGGGTGGGGTGAGTCTGTGGCATGGCTGCAGTAGTAGTAGTAGTAGT
>NC_068991.1:30361136-30361910 GCF_001194135.2 Octopus bimaculoides
AAATATGGCGTTTCCACCAGTTCCACCATCGACTAACTGATCCTTTAGATCTTCGGTAATCACTGCAGATCGAAGCTTCATTGTGCTGTTGGATAAAGGAATTTGCATTATTTTTATCCGATACCTGATTTCCATCATGCAATAGAATCGGCAACGATTTCCAAACACGGTTTGATAACTTTGTCAATCTCTGTTTATCGCTTTTACTTTCTCTCTTTTGTGATCACGTGTGTCGTTTGGAAAGAGACGAGAAGACATTTTTTTTTTTTATGTCCTAGTGTATTTCGCTTTTGCCATCGACTGGGACAAGGTTTGTTGCTTCTACCAATATTGATTAGTGTTTTTCAATAAATGTTTTGCATAAAAGCTTTGTTTCAAGAATGGCTCTGGTTTGTTCCAAAAGCTGTCTTCTAATTCTGAAAGCGTCAGGTTTTGAGAGTTGCTTTCTATATTGTAAAGTAAGCACCGACCTGAAGGAGAAAAGCTTGTTAGTTCGTTTTAAGCAGTGGTTCTCAACCATTTTTGTGCCGACAAACCCTTTTGATTCCACTTCAACTCGGGTGAGCCCTCATAGCCATTCGATGTCTAGAAACTCCTATAATAGGTGCAGGCGTGGCTGTGTGGTAAGAAGTTTGCCTTCCAACCTTCACTTGAGACGGACAAGGAAAAACTTGAACGACAAGAATACCCTTTCCTCAAGACTCATAAAGCATTAATCGGTTCGAGGCTGGAGTAGAAAGCAACACTCAATACCTGAGAGAAACGGGGGGGGGG
>NC_068991.1:30361982-30363092 GCF_001194135.2 Octopus bimaculoides
GGGGAGAGAAGGAGAAATGGAAAGAAAAGTAGAAGGAGAGAGAGAGAAAGAAAGAGAGACAAAGAAAGCGGAAGTGGGGAGGGAAGGAGGGCGAGAAAGAGAGAGAGAGGGGGGCTGAGGGAAAGAAAGAGCCAGAGAGAGAAGGTTGCAAGACTGAGAGAAAGTAAGAAAGAAAGAAAGAAAGAAAGAAAGAAAGAAAGAAAGAGAGAAAGAAAGAAAGGAAGGAAGAAGGAAAGAAAGAGAGAAAGAAAGAAATAAAGAGAGAAAGAGAGAGAGAGAGAAAGAAAGAAAGAAAGAAAAGAAAGAAAGAAAAGAAAGAAAGAAAAGAAAGAAATAAAGACATTCCTAAATACCTGCCAGACCAGAAAATAGCAATCCTGGAAAGTAAGACCGAAATAAAATTTGGATTGGAATATTATAGTCTTGGAGAGAAACGGAAGAATTCTTTGAAATGTTGTTTGTTTCTGCGGTTTAAGTGGTGGTGGTCGTTGTACCCGATGTTGCACTTAGCATTGCTGTTGTTGTTGTTGCTGCTGTTGTTGTTGTTTTACCTGCTGTTCCTTGTTTTTATTGGTTTTCTTTCAGCTTCTGCAGCTGTTGTTGTTATTGTAGTTGGTGAGATTGTTGTTGATGTTGTTGTTAAAGTTGCTGATGATGACGACGACGACGATGAAGATGAGGATCATGTTTATGATGATGATGATGATGATGTTGCTCGCTGTTTCTCGTGTTATCGTATCTTTATTGTTATTATTACTTTTGCTGTTGTTGTTGTTGTTGTTGTTGTTGTTGTTGTTACTTTCCGTCCCTCCACCCACCCCCAAAAGAGAGAAAGCAAACAACGCCTCGGAAATTATCGTCATAAACACACTGCATTAGATGATGATGATGATGATGATGATTGTTATGATGACGACGACAGTGACAACGACGATGATGACGACGACGACGATGATGATGATGTTGGTGATGATGATGATGATGATAATGATGGTGATGATGTTCCGCGTGTATGTGGCGATTTATTGTCGGTAAATACCAACGCAGAGCAGCGAACAGTTTGCTGAAATTCTAAGCAGGATCATCGACTCATGTTAGATTCATCGGTCC
>NC_068991.1:30364068-30365803 GCF_001194135.2 Octopus bimaculoides
TTATAGTGCTGCCGAGTGCTACGTAGTTAAGCCATAGTGAAAAATAAAATAATAAGAATCACGCAATTATGGTGAGCAGTCAGAAGTTCTGGAGGAATTGTTTACTTTAATGGTTGTATTATTGCTACATTTTTAATTATTTTATTTGTTTCAGTCATTGGATTGCGGCCACGCTGGGGCACCGCCTTTAAGATTATTGTTTCTACAAATCGACTCCAGCACTTTTTTTCCTTTTAAATCTGGTTACCTGTTCGATCAGTTAGGTATTTTCGCTCAATAAACACTCACAACGTCCGGTCTGGGATTCGAAATCGCGATCCTATAAGCGCGAGTCCGCTGCCCTAACCACTGGGCCATTGCGCCTCCACGTATATACATACATGTTATATATAGGTGTATATACTTACACACACACACATACACACACACACACACACACACACACACACACACACACACACACACACACACACACACACACACACACACACACACACACAGATATAAACGCCGTCGAGAAGGCCTAAAAGCCTAATGATCTTCGAATGACGCCGCTGGAGATTTTTGTTCTGCATCGAGTTTTAGGCACTCCGTTGTTAGTATCTTTGTTAGAAAAAAAAATGAATGAATAAATAAATGAATAAGGACATGCATGTATGTTTTTCTTCTTTTCTTTCTTAGAATGAAGGAGCTGGTTTTTAACAAAGAAACCAAACACCATCGCTGGAATTTGTACAAACAACAACGGCGAAGTTGTAGTGTGTTGAACTTTAGAGAAATTTTGCATATTTTCACTGTTCCGTACCACCACATCCACCATCGCCACAACCACCATCGCAAACACCACCACTACTGCCACCACCACCACCATCACCATCACCACCACCACCAGAATCATCGTTATCATCATCATCATCCTCAGCAGCAGCAGTCGCACCATCACCAGCACCATCAGCTCCACCACCACCACCACCACCATCACCAGAAACACCTGTCTGTAATCAATAACCACATTCTCTGAGCTTTGGTGATGTATTTCTCCACTGCTGTTTAAACTGACCTTTTTATAGTGGTGGTGGTGGTAGTGGTGGTGGTGGTGGTGATGGTAGTGGTGGTGGTAATGTGTTGGCGTAGAAGAATGAATGCAAAAAGAACAAAATAAAATGAATAATCTAGTAAAAAAAAATATGCAAAAATAATATAGAAGAGAATAAAAACAAAATGATGATGATGATGATGATGATGATGATGATGATAGTGTTAATGATGGAGCTGAAAAAAGAAATAGAATACAATGATGATGGTGATGATGATGATGATGATGGCGATGATGATGATGGTGATGATGATGATGATGATGTACTTGAAGATGAAGTTGAAAGACTTGAAGATGAAGATGGTCGAAAATGGTGTGTTGTTGATGATGATGATGATGAGGAGGAGGAGGAGGATAAGGACGATCATTTGGTAAACAGAAGCAAGAAGTTGAAGAAGGTGGAATGGATGATATCAAAAGGTAACACCCAACAGCAGGCTAGGCCTATGGCCCTTCGGTCCAGAAGTTCCCGTCTGTTTGTGCTGTTGGTAGGTCGATCGTCGATCACCAGCTTGCCAGGCCAGTAGTGACCTCACCATTATTACTAATGCTTACCAGCTGGGTGAAACTAGAGCGATGTGAAATGAAGTGTCTTGCTCAAGGACACAACGTATCGCTCGGTCCAGGATTCGAAACCAC
>NC_068991.1:30366877-30367979 GCF_001194135.2 Octopus bimaculoides
AACTGATCCTCCTGTATTTCCTTTTTACCCAAAGCCAGGGACCTTTCAGCACTCCCCCACCTCGTAACTAGCTGCCACGCCGGACAAAATGCTTAGCGACATTTCATCAGTCTTCACGTTCCATGTTTAAATTCCGCCGAGGTCATCCTTTCGAGATCGTAAAATAAGTACCAGTTGAAACCATTATTATTATCATCATCATCATCATCGTAATAATAATAATAATAATAATAATAATAATAATAATAATGATAATAATAATAATAATAATAATTATTATTATTATTATTATTATTATTATGTCCTCTCCATTCAGTGCATGAATTAAGCATAGATCAGTGATACAAGTTGTTAGCAAACGAAGTCTCCGTCCACCCACCGACATTTCGGATTTCTAGTCATGATTCCAATCATGACAAGCTCCTACTCACCCTTGGCACCTACCCCGTCTCCCACCCAGAAACTCACCCTATCAATGATAGCAAATCTTCCTTTCATTCTTCATATACTTCTTTCTTTCTTTGTTTTCCTTCCTATTTTCTTTCTTCCTTTGCTTTCTTTAAAAATTTCTTCCAGTCTTCGTTCCTTCCTTCCTTTCAATTTTCATTCCTTTTTTCCTTCCTCCCTTCCTTTCTTTCTTTCAGTTTTCCTTCCTTCCTTCCTCCCTCTCCTCCCTTTTCCTTTCTATATGAATTTCTCCCTTTCAGTCATTCTTCCTTCTTACCTTCTTTCTTTCCTTTCTTCCTCCCTTCCTCTCACTCTTCCCCGTCATCTCTATTCTAATCTTTACCAGTTTTGAAAAGTTTGCGTTTTGTAAATCTAATTTAAATTCATTTTTTTTTAATTCTTGAAAATCATCAACAAAATGGCGGCTTCAATTTTATAAATTTTCATTTATTTATGTATTTATTTATGTATTTATCGCAAGACATCAAATCAAGTTCAACGTTTTTATCTTTTTCATTTCACTTGCTTCTGACAATTGATATTTTCCACTTGAATTCTAAGAGGATACACCATCATTTCAGTGTGTGTGTGTGTTTATGTGTTATGCATACTTATGTGTGTGTACATATATATATATATATATATATATATATAT
>NC_068991.1:30368360-30373146 GCF_001194135.2 Octopus bimaculoides
TATATATATATATATACATACATATATATGTATGTATATATGTATATCTAGACCTTTTAGGCGAGAGAGCGTGGCAGGTGACACAAGCCCGTACCACTTAAAACAAATTCATTGTGCAGGTAGTTTGAAGGTGGGTTGAAAGCCCTATGGTGACGAGGAATGGCATAAGGCGTTGCTAGAAATTTCTAGCCAAAGCCTCACAAATAAGCGGCACAGAGGGTGGCGGCCGTCTCTTTGTAGAATCCGAAGGCACCTACAAGACTCCTGTCCTCCTTTGTATGGCAAGCAGTTCTGTCTAGGTGTAACACTGTTCTTTAGATATTAGGGCGTGGGGTAGAAAAAGGAACCCTAAAACACAAAAGCGTTGTTTTCCGTGAGCTTTTCATTAACTGCAGATGTCTAGGCATCTAGTTTATGGCAGTCGAGATGAAGATAAAGAAAAAAAAAATGTTAATCTTTGTTGGTATGCAAGAACTTTACAAGACAACGAAAAACAGCACTAATTACAAAAGTAATCAGCTCAGATATTCCTGTTCTAAGTGAAAGCAGGCTTGTGGATACAGGTGAATTAGAAGTTGGGAATGGTCGTACAATCTTCGAAGCAGAAAGCCGGCAAGTGCGACAAGAGTTCATGGGTGTTGGATTTGCCATTAAATTGACTCCAATTTGTAAGTTGCCATCCATCCCTGAAGCTGTTGACGAGCATCTGATGACCTTTCGTATACCTATAAGTAATTTCCTCAATTATGCACATCATCAGTGCATATGCACCTACTCTATCAGCATCTGAACAAGAACATAACATTTCTACTCTTAATTGCAAATAGTTATCAGTAAAATTCCATATCATGACTGAGTCGTACTAACGCACCATCTTAATGCCAGAATCGCTAATAAACACACTGTGAGGTCAAAAGTAATAGGAAAACATGGAACGTGAAAGGTGAATGCAAATTGTCTTTTGATCGACAATTTGGTTTAACAATTACTAACACAATATTTCAGCAGGAAGATAATAATTATAAAAAAACACCTGGAAGCATCCTCGATCTGGTAACTGGGACATGCTTGATTATGTCATAACTAAAAGCAAAGATTGCAGTGATGTCGGATTAACCAGAGCTCACAAAATTCCCGAGTGTTACTCGGATCACGGAACGGTTCGCAGTTATGTATTTGTTAGACTATATACAAAGAAGCCATTGAGATCCGCTATGCCTCAAGGAATAAATGTCTTCTCTAAACAAAAAAAAATCCTGAGATGAAAAAAATTTTGAAATGCATCTAAATTCAAAGTTTGAGAGTATAGAGGAAAGCAATGATCCTGAAGTTTTGTGGTGTAATTCTTTTATTCTTTTATTCTTTTACTTGTTTCCGTCATTTGACTGCGGCCATGCCGGAGCACCGCCTTTAGTCGAATCAAATCGAGCCCAGGACTTATTCTTTGTAAGCCTAGCACTATTCTAATCTTCGTGACGGCATCAAATCATCTGCTGGAGAAATTCTAGGATTCGTCAAACGCAAGCATCAAGATTGGTTCGATGAGAATGATTCTCAAATCCCCTCCTAAAAATTATGCACCAAAGATATAAGGCATGAATCGCAAACAAAAAGTCACCATCACTCAGATCTTTATGCACCTCATCTTAGAAAATTGCTCCCCCAAAATTGCGTGAGACGAAAAATTCTCGGTGGACAAAAAATGCTCAAGAATTGGAACTGGCTGCTAACTCCCACAACCGGAGAGCATTGTATGGTAATATAAAAGGTGTATTTGGTCAAAAAAGCGTAGTACGGAACCAATTCTTTCAAATGATGAGTGAAAACATTTAAGTAGCAAAAATGAAATTAAAAAAAGATGAGCTGAACACTTTAAAAACGTATTAAATCAAGAATCCCGTACCAATCCTGAAGTAATCAATGAAATCCTTCATAGGGCTGTAATTGAGTAACTTGCGGAAGATCCTTCCTTGGAAAAGATACGTACTGCTATTGAAAAACTTTCCAGTGGTAAAGCTCCTGGACAAGACGGTATTCCCATAAAAGTGTACAAGCATGGTGATAGACAGTTTGTAAGAAAGCTGTACAAATTGATCTGGGGAACTGGATCTGATCCCCAGCAGTTCAAAGGTGCATTTATAACGTATTTGTACAAAAACAAGGGCGAGAAGAGGGTATGTGTTAACCACAGGGAAATAACTTTGTTGTGCATAGCTGGAAGAATTCTTGTGAGGATAATTTTTAATCAATAAACATCTAGTAAACAGCATATATACCCTGAATCCCAATGTGGATTTTGGGCTGGGAGAAGCACAGTTGACATGATTTTGCCTTTAGGCAGGTTCAAGAAAAAGCAAGTAAATAAAATACTGACTTACATATGGTCTTCGTTCACTTGACCAAGGCCTTTGATACAGTAAATCGCGAGGCTCTCTGGAAACTTTGCCAAAATTTGCTCTTCCTGAAAAAAATGAAAAGGGAAATAGAATCTTTGCACGAAGGAACGGTGGCAACAGTGATATCTAACAATGTCCAGAGGCATTTTCTGTGACCACTGGAACCAAATAGGAATGTGTTTTAGCTCCTCTACTTTTTTTTCCCACATGTTCTTTTCAATGATGTTTCAACATGTGGGAAAAAGGATTACCATGAAGGTGTAAAATTTGCATTTCGCACAGAGATAGAGGTCTACTTGACCTAAATGGGCAAAGCTTCGGATCAAAGAAAAAAAAAAAACTAAGGAAGAGATTCTAGGTGTTTTTCTGTTTCCTAATGATTGTGCTTTTACTTTTCATACATTTCAAGGGATTCAGAAAACAGTCGACAGGTTTGCTGTTACAGCTTGTGCATTTGAACTATCAGCATTTAGAAGACTAAAGATTAATTTCATCCGAAGCCTGAGATAGATCGTACTCATGACTCAAGTAAGATGATTGACAATAAGTTACTCAAATGGGTCAAGTCATTTAAATATCTTGGAAGTACAGTAAACAGGGTTTAGTGGTTAGAGCAGCGGACTCGCGGTCGATGGATCGCGGATTCGGATTATTATTATTTTATTACCATCATCATCATTATTATTATTATTATTATTAATATCATCATCATTATTATTATTATTATTAATATCATCATTATTATTATTATTATTATTATTAATATCATCATCATTATTATTATTATTATTATTAATATCATTATTATTATTATTATTATTATTAATATCATTATTATTAATGTCATTATTATTAATGTCATTATTATTAATGTCATTATTATTATTATTCTGCTCTTAACAAATTCACATCGCTTATCTGTGTCCTACTCATATTGCGGAGATCGTTATCACCAGCATCAACTTTAATCATCATCATCATCATCATCGATTTTACCTGTGCCATCATAATCATCATCATAACCATCCCCACCACCACTGCCGCCGCCACCACCACCACCACCGCCGCCATCACCGCCACCGCCATCACCGCCACCGCCATCACCGTTTACGTATCCTCCTGCCGCGCATTTATAATATGGCGGCATATTGAGGTATCTTCTTTCTAAACACTGTACGCATGTATGTGTACATACCTATGTACGCATTTACGCATATGTATATGCATATGTATTTATGTACGTAAATATGTATGCATGCATGTATGTATGTATGTATGTACGCACATATACATATGTATAGGTCCATTTGTATACGGATATCCGTATATATATAAACATACACATGCATGTGTATACACACACACACACACACACACAAACATATATATATATATATATATATATATATATATATATATTATATGTTATATATATGGATGTGCCTTTATGTTTCCCGCTGTCTGTTCGGATCGCTATCACATCTGACGTATTTTTGAAGACGGCGCCATCTTTTATGTACATACTGCCCATAACATAGCTGCTCGCATTATTACCTCCACGCCTAATTTGTTGCAATCGAGGTGTGGGCTACAGGCCGTAGGGTACACTGTATGTTTGATGTAGCTCGTTGGGTGTCGGCTGTTTTCCTGGCTTTAATTTTAGACGCAGCAGTTGAATAATATGTCGGATATTTCATACAGAGGTCACACACATGATGATGATGATGATGATGATGATGATCGAGGTGATGCTGCTGATGAAGATGATGATGAATATGATGATGATGATGATGAAGATCTTGGCGGTGGTGATGATGATGATGATGACGATGATATATTCGAGTAGGACGGGCGGAAAGAGGAAGAGTACGGACATAGAAATGATGAGGATAACGAGAAGAGGAAAAAGAGGAAGAAACAAATGAGGAAGATGGTGATGGCGGTGATAGCATGGATGATGATGATAATGATGATGATGATGATGATGGTGATGGTAATTTGTGAAGATGCTGGTGGTGGCGGTGATGATGGTGATAATGATGGTGATGATGATGGTGATGATGATCGTGATTGTGGTGTAGTGTTGTGATGGGGATGACGATGATGATGATGATGACGATGATGATGATGATGACGATGATGATGATGATGATGATAAGGAAGGGGGGATGGTGATGATGTGGGAGGATAAGGACAGCGACGACAAGGAGGAAAAGGTCAGGCAGCAAGATCATGGAGATAATAACATGGATTAAGATGCGATGAGGAGGAGGAGGAGGAGGAGGAGGAGGGGAGATGTTATATCGATGATAATGAGCATGATCAAGGCGATGATGATGTTGATGATGATGATTTGAATATCATAAAGCAATTGATTCTCCTTCTTCTTC
>NC_068991.1:30373379-30374365 GCF_001194135.2 Octopus bimaculoides
CACCACCACCACCACCACTGTTGTAGCTGCCATTCTTATAGAATATGTGTAAATTATTCTGCGATGTTTTATTTAATTATGTATCTCATATGTTAGACTAATTACACGCACACACACAACACAAACACGCACACACACCACACAAACACGCACACACACCACACAAACACGCACACACACCTTGAGTGTACGTTCCTTGTTTGTTTTGTCTAAGATACAAACCACCAACGTTCTTCAAGTCTTTCTATCCCTAAAATTGGCGCCGTTTTAATTATGATTACAGTCATAATAAGCCACAAACACTTTAAAATACTTTGTTGTTGGTGTTGTTGTTGTTGTGACCATCTTCGCGAATTGTTCATACTCAAGTGCTATAACCCATCTTTTATCTTTTACTTGTTTCAGTCATTAGACTACAGCCATACTGGGGCACGGCTTTCAAGGATTTTTAGTCGGATGAATCGACCCCGTTACTTATTTTTTTGTTAAGCCTAGTACTCATTCTATCAGTCTCTTTTTGCCAAACCGCTATGTTACAGAGACGTTTAAATTTATAATTTAGTTCACTTCATTGAGGTCGATCAAAACTAGTAGCAGTTATATGCTGAGGATAATATTTATTCAACTATATCACCATCTTAGCCTGTCTCTAATAAATTGTTGGTGATGGAAGGCGGCGAGCTGGCAGAGTGGTTAGCACGCCGGGCGAAATGCTTAGAGGTATTTCGTCTGCCGTTACGTTCTGAGTTCAAATTCTGCCGAGGTCGACTTCGCCTTTCATCCTTTCGGAGTCGATTAATTAAGTACCAGTTGCGTACTGAGGTCGATCTAATCGACTTCCCACACCCCCTCCCCCCAAAATTCCGGGCCTTGTGCCTAGAGTAGAAAAGAAATTGTTGGCGCTGTGCCAGTGTAACAAATCTTCACCACCACCACCACCACCACCACCAGTACCATCAGCGACACCAAAAGTACCGCTACCTATC
>NC_068991.1:30376932-30379353 GCF_001194135.2 Octopus bimaculoides
GTGTGTGTGTGTGTGTGTGTGTGTGTGTGTGTGTGTGTGTGTGTGTGTGTGTGCGTGTATATTTATGTGCGTATGTCCATGTGTCTGCGTTTTGCCCCGCCCCTCCCCATTACTGCTTGACAACCGGTTTTGGTGTGTTTACTTCCCCGCAGGTTAGCGGTCCGGCAAAAAGAGCTCGATAGAATAAAGAGTAGGCTTGCAACGAACAAGTCCTGGTGTCGAGTTGTTCGACCCTTCAAGGCGGTGCTCCAGCATGACCGCAGTCAGATGACTGAAACAAGTAAAAGAATAAAAGAATATAAGAATCGACTTGGTCCCTTCCCTGAGATTGCTGGCCTTGTGCCAAAAATTTGAAATCAATATTAGAAATTTAATTAAAAGTAATTATGAGGCGAGGAAATATTTTGTACATACGTACATACATACATACATGCATACATTATAGATGCATACACATATACTACATGCATATATACATACATACATACTACATGCGTATATACAGACAAGTGAGTAGACACACAAACGTACATACACATGTTCATATATTATTTACATTCAAATTATATATACCTCTCAGTTTTTTTTATGTCTTCTCGGTCATTCTGTACATGTCACTGTGTATGTGTTTGTAGATACATATGTGTGCGTTCATGCGTGTGTGAGCGTGCGTGCGCATGTATGTGTGAGTGTGTGTGTGTGCCTCTCTGTGTACGTATGATCCATAAGCAAGATCACACAGCAAGACGTCTGCCTGTGATGTAGAGCAAGCCAATTAAATAATAATAAGAATACATATAATACATATATACACACATATATATATATATATATATATATATATATATATATATACACACACACACAAACACACACACATATTATTGACGTCATAAGAATTTCGTGAAGTTTGAGAGAACGTGAACTAATTCTGTTTTGGAATATCTTGCAGCGCATCACAAGGAGCTATAAATAACTGCATGTAAATAACGGGTTAAACAACCCTTTCGGAAAGGAAATAATCGAAGATTGCCAATATATATATATATATGTGTGTGTGTGTGTGTGTGTGTGTGTGTGTGTGTGTGAAAAGTCAGACCGGATGCATTGCGGTATCTGTTCCAACCGGTTGCATTCTGGGTTCAAATCGCACCATGTGCTTGACTTAACCGGTTTCTCAGTTAAAAACACCAAGACCTGATGTTTATTGGACGCCTTTGGCGGGTTCATTCCACTCCGTCGCAAACATTCGGACCAAGTTTCCAGTTTAAGGAATCCGTCATCCTTCCATCATCCCACCGGTCTTCGAGGCCCCTAAACGATCATGGCCACAGCCTCCTCTCTTCACTAAAAGATAAAACCATACTAAAAATAAGGTGCGGGTATGGCTGTGTGGATTAAGAAGCTTACTTTGCAGCCATGTGGTTTCAGGTTCGGTCCACTGCATGGAGCCATCATATTCCAGGCCGAATAAGCCTTTCTACTATAAGCGGAAAACCTGAAATTTTGAGAGGAGGAGCTAGTCGATTACATCGACTCAATGCCCAACTAATACTTTATATATCGATCTCGAAAGAACGAAAGGCAAAGTCGACCTCGTCGAAATTTGAACTCATAACGTAAAAAGTCGGAAGAAATGCCGCTAAGCATTTTGTCCGGCGCGGTTACAATTCTGCCAGCTCGCTCTCTTCCTCAAGCCGAATAATGCCTTGAGAGTGAATTTGGTAGACGGAAACTGTGTGGAAGCCCATTGCATGTATATATAGAGCGAGAGATACACACACAGAGTAATATATATATATATATATATATGGCACTCCGTCGGTGCCGACGACGAGGGTTCTGGTTAACCTGATCAAGAGAAGAGTCTGCTCATGAAATGATTCAGTCTGTGTGTGTGTGTGTGTCCAACTGTTTCACAATCGGTGTTGGTTTGTTTACGTCCCATAAATTAATGGCCCGGCAAAAGAGACCGATAGAATAAGATTCTTAGATTAAGAAAAAAATAATAATTACTGGGGTTGATTTCATCGACTAAAACACCTTTTAAGGCGGAGCCAGAGAATAGTCGCAGTTCAAACACCAAAACAAAGAAAACAAAATAGAAAACCATAAAAAAGAAGAAAAAAAACAAAAAAACACACATACACAGATACATATACACACGCACGAGCATGCACACACATACATACGCACATATTTAGCCAAAAGTAAGCATTCTACCAACATCAAGACAGGCAACATCCATATAAGGAAGTTCATCTCCACATCACCGCTCCTCATACTCTTTAACCTCCTTCTCCTCCCACCACCACTGTTACGTAAAGACATATAACATATTGTTTGCTGTCTGCAGAGATGATAAGAAATATCCAAACGAAATATTTTGTTGGCCAAGAATTGTTAACCTATTCCACACCC
>NC_068991.1:30379448-30383596 GCF_001194135.2 Octopus bimaculoides
GCAAAGGACCATCTTACGGCTGATCGCTTGACCTATTCGAAACGATAGCTGAAACTCTCTCACATTTCCCCTCCTCCCATTCAATAAAGGAAGGGCACATTTTAGATTATGTAACCCTAGATACACTTATCTCAAAAATAAAAATCATTAATAAAAAACGTTCGATTATTACAACTGGAATACTGTTGATTGTAAGTTTTACTGGACCACGACAGACCTGACTGAAATAGCAGATAAATCTCCCTCAAATCATTACGCACTGCTGTCATAGAAAATAACGGCGCTTTCTGTAATGCAGCCCTAGTTGTCCTGTGCTTGGGAGAAAAGACGTGATGGTCAAGGCTGGACCGTAATTGATCATAGGTTGCCTTCATTTGGTCTGAACTGGAGCAAAAATCTATGCCAACAAGTTTACACAAGACCACAAATCCACGGCTCCCCGGTTCCATGGTTCCACATCACGTTATGACAATCCAATGGGGGATCCCCTATGTGGCCAGCCAATATGCCAGAAATAGCGACGAAATCTCATTTGGCTCTTAAAAAACAAAAAAGGGAAGGGCACACGTAGTTCTGGACGACTGGTGTTTGGAGCAAGAGGTATGGAAAAAGTGAGTGACCGTCCTTGGTCTTAGGATTAAAGGTCCCCTGCGTTAAAACTGGGACCTGGGATTAAACATTGCAAACGGCGGCGGCGGCGGCGGCGGCGGCGACAACAACAACAACAACAGCAACAGCAACAGCAGCAGCAGCAGCTACAACAATTTAACATGACAGTTCCACTCGACTCGCTCAACTACTCGATGACGTAACCATCCCTTCACTCACTTTCACTCTTCACTCAAAAAGCTTCACTCCACCTCTTTACCATATATATATGTATATATATGTGTTGAGAGAGAGAGAGAGAGAGAGAGAGAGAGTGAGAGTGTATGTGTATGTGTGTGTATGTGTGTGTATGTATATGTATGTATGTATATATATATATGTATGTATGTATGTATAAGACCTACGCGAAACTGGCTCACGCAACGCAACGCAACATAGCACAGCGCCCACCCCATGCAATTGCACCGTAAAGTCATCACGCCAAAAGTACAAGTCACCTTTTCTTCTCTGAGCGTTCAAAGGTAGGCAGAGTGGGGGTTCGTGGCATGCGTGTATGTACGTACGGGTGTGTGTATGTACGTACGGGTGTATGTATGTATGTACGGGTGTATGTGTGTATGTATATTGTAATTACAGAGGGCTGCAGGGGAAATGTAGATAAGGTAGAGAGAATACAGGCTTCGTTTGGTGTTGGCTCTTTTTTTTGTTTTTGGTTTTGGCACGTATAATTGATTACCATTTTTTTGCCTTACCTCAATGTCTTTGTTCCTTCCTTCCTTCCTTCCTTCCTTCCCCTCTTCCTTTATTCCGTCCTTCCTCTCATAATTCTGCCATATTTCTGAATCTCTTTCTGCTTTATATGATGTTACGGTGAGATTTGAGAGGAAGATAAGAGAGAGAGGGAAAGAGAGAGAAGGAAAGAGAGAGAGAGAGAGAGAGAGAGAGAGAGAGAGAGAGAGAGTGAGAGAGAAAGGTAGACAGATAAATAGAGAGAGAGAGATGGAGAAGGAGGGCTTTGGCTGCTATTTCTCACGGTTGGATTACGTAGAGCAGACATAGGCAAAATTTATTGAGAAGCAGGCCACATGAGACATGGCCCGTCATCAGGTGGGCCGTACAACTAACAAAGTTTCAAGGTAAGATTTCGTTGGGTGTGCCATTCAGAAAGCACCGCGGGCCGCAGTTTGCTCATGACTGACGTGGAGCCTCCCTGGTTGGCCAGTTCCATTACAATTTTCCTGGATAAGTCACTAGTCTCTCACAGCGACACTCACCATACAAAATGTTGATACCTATTTCATTAAGACAATCACGGGAAAGACCTCTGTCTGCGAAACGATGCAGCTTAGCAAAACTAGGGTCGTCGCAGACGTTACTCTCAGAAGTCAAAGCGCAAAGAGCTGGAACAGATGGTTTGCGGCATTCTGTGCACCCTTCTCACAGTTCCACCAATCCTCTGCCCTAGAACAATACCGTTCTTATCAACACCAAATATACATTCACACACACACAATATATATATATATATATATATATATATATATATATATATAAGCAATGTTAAATTTCTGAACGAGGTATGAACAGTAACTGCACGACAACGTGAAGTATATTTGCCACTTAAATGCGGCTAAACCCTAAGGGTGAATGTTACTGTTGCTTTTAGCCCCAGGAGAACATCTCCTCCAGCTGGCTATTGACACACATCTGTGTCCTGTCTGTATATATATATATATATAATATCTTAGTATATTTCCCCTCTGTTCTGTTGTCGATCTTCTTTTAAATATAAACCACATATTGAGAGCCGTGGCCGGTTTATCCATGCTAGTTTTGAAGGCCCGCCTGTCTACACTGGTCACTTATCGCCTTGACGGGGGTGATAAGCCCCAGGCATCGGTACCACGCTAGAATTCAAACACCAAACACAAGTTGCCCGAAGGAAACGCCGGACGGCCTTTTGTCCATTGCGTTGACAATTGTGGTTCGACACATCTCACATGTCCATCGATGAATAATTTTATGTATCGACCCAGAAACGATGAGATATGATGCAAAATAAAAATAATATTAAAAAAATAAAATCTAAACAAAAACAATAGTGACCTATTTGAAAAGAAATCATGAAATGTCGATATTGTTCTTTAATGTGTTCGATCTTCGAACTCTTAGATTTTTAACTTTAACAAAATGATAAAAATGATCAGTTTGCCTTTGAAGAATGCACTGTTTATTTATTTATTTATTTATTTATCTACTTATTTATCATCATCATCATCGACGTCATTGTCATCTTCATCGTCGTCGTCATCACCATCATCATCATTATCATTACATCATTGTCACCACCACCACCACCACCACCACCTATATTATTATTATTATTATTGTCTTATTATTATTATTATTATTATTATTATTCTTACTTCCTTCCTTCCTCCTTCTCTACTTTCCTTCCTCCTCCTCCTCTTCCTTCTGTAGCATGTTTGTTATCTTATAAAATGTCTCACAGCCATGAAGACGTTCCAGACAATTGATTAAATATGAATTTAAAATCGATAATCGAGATATGATTTCCATCAACAAGCAGTAGCAGCAACAGCAGCAGTAGTAGTAGAAGTAGTAGTAGTAGTAGCTGCTGCCGCTGCATTACTCTTGTTGATTATTCTAATCTGCTGTATATTGTTGTATATCTCAACAGTAATCGAACAGATATAGTGATCAAAAACGTTCCGATATATCAACAAATGGTGTTCTTTTTTCTTTCCTGGCGACGGGTCCGACTCGAACCTCTAGTCTCTTGTTTATCCTGGAGTATCACGGTATCATCCAGACTGTCGGATGTTGTTATACATCGCTGCTCACAATGCACTTTGCATTACTCTTAGCTTTTGAATGCAGCCACTCAGCTGGCTAGGTGAGCAGGACGATATTCCTTCCTCATTGGAAGAGTATTCCGTCGCAGGGTGGTTCCAGTTACATCTGATTGGACTGGAGCGACGTGAAATGAAGTGTTCTGCCCAAGAACACAACGTGCAGCCGGTTTGAGAATCGAACCACAATCTCGCGATCGTCAATGCGGCACTCCGATGTATATATATATATATATATATATATATATATATATATATATATATATGTATATATATACATATATATAGATATAGATATATATGAATATATATATATATATATATGTATTTATTACTGTATGGATGCACGCATGCATACATACAAACAAACGCATATACATCTATCTATCTATCTATCTATCTATACACACGTGTGGCATTATGTTTGCAAGTAGCAGTATAATCTGTGTGTATGTTTGTATATATATATATATATATATATATGTATATGTATGTATTTATGTATGTGCGTATATATATATATATATGCGTGTGTGTGCGTGTGTGTGTGTGTGTGTGTGTGTGTCTGTGTAGTTAGGTGGATATATTCGCTATATTTATACTCATATAAATATATAATACACGCAAACACACACACACACACACATATTATATATATATATATAT
>NC_068991.1:30383998-30384652 GCF_001194135.2 Octopus bimaculoides
TTCTCACTGTTCAGAGAGAGCAAAAGACAGGTATATATATATATATATATATATATATATATATATATATAGAGAGAGAGAGAGAGAGAGAGAGAGAGAGAGAGAGAGAGATACGGATGGATTGGGGGAGCCTTCATCTCTTCACCTTACATGATCTATTATAATTATCTCTGTTGTTGTTGTTGCTATAGGTGTCGTCGTCGTCGTCGTCGTCGTCATCATCATCATCATCAGCATCGTCTACATCACCGTGAGCTGTGCAGTGCATGTAATTAGCAATAACTGTCAGGTAAGTATGTAAGCAAGAAATGCAATAAAAAAAAAACGCCACGTTATGTATGCATGCACACACACACACATATATAAGTGTATATGAGCATATACGTATGTGTGTCTGCATCAGCATCCATACATATATATATACACACATACATACATATATAAATATATATATATATATATATATATATATACTATATACATACTCATATATAAATAATATATATATATAGTTAAATGCAGAGGTAATGAGGGAAGAGAAGAAGATGGAAAAACCAGTAAGAGAGAAAATAACAATATATTAGAGAAAGAAGAAGGGAGAACGTCTGAGACGAAAAGATAGCCATATGTATGTATGTGTGTGTGTGTATATAT
>NC_068991.1:30384843-30386964 GCF_001194135.2 Octopus bimaculoides
GGACAGAAGCAGACAGACATCGATAGAGAAAGAGGGAGAGAGTAGAAAAGTTGAAGTTTTCAGGTAAAGAAACATATTTCTGTGTTTTAAGAGTTATACATAAAAATCGCTGCTTTGAAAGAGTGTAGATCTTGGTTCAAATCTTAAGTGATCGGAATCGAGTTACACAAACACACACAGACACACATTTAAATATATATATATATATATAGAGAGATAGATAGATAGATAGATAGATAGATAGATAGATAGATAGATAGATAGATAGATAGATAGATAGATAGATATATGAATGTATATGTGTGTATGTTTTTAATGCCAAAAGCATGCAAGTCATAAGAAATATTACAAGTCGTCGGTTTGTACTTTTGCCTCGTATCTTTTCTTATAGCTTGCATTGTTTTCACTTTAAAACATAAATATCAGACAACGGTTCAGGCAAACTATAGCACTTTAAGATATATTTGTGCATGTATGTAAGTGTGCATGTGTTAGTTAATGTTGGTGTTTGAAAACGAAGATAAATGTACTCAATACATAGAGGCAGGTGTGTTTATATTTTATTAGAAGCTGAAGATTCTTGCGTTGTAACTAAGAGTTTCCTTGGTTGCACTTGTTGAATCTATTCGCACATGCAAACGTGAAGTGCAGAATACGATGTAAAAATCTTTCTTCATAGCGTAGACGTCTCCTCTAACATAATCAGGTATGCCCTATTTCATATAAAACATCACTTTCAAACAATACAAATAACATAAGTTCTTCAATGCACACAACATAAAGGTCAGCCAATAATGCTTAAGCAGCATCGCTTTTCACACGTCAGTATCACACATCACAATAAAATAACACACCTGCATAATCTCCCACTTTGCTTTGCAATCGTCTAAATCGATCTACTTTCAGGAAAACATACCTCTTTGAAGTGATAGTATTTAGAGCATCAAGTGCACAAGCTATACGGTATCCATAGGACACACAAGTTCTCACATCACTGAATCTAATGACTTCGGAAAAGGTTACAATCAATATGAATTTCTTTAAGTCTAGGAACATGGAAAATTCTCGAGTCCTGTACTAATTTATCTGGGAGCTCTGGAAGAAAGGAAACAATTGTCATACATTGGCAGAAAATACTGTTAACTGAGCGACTCCAAATTCTAAAGGATTATGTGACTCTAGAATTTGCTTATCTGAAATGACACGTGGCGTCTTTCAATAGAAAGTCCGAGGTGTTGTCAGCTGTCGTTACAGGCAGATATTCCTTCAGGAAAATTTTCAGTTAGCTGAACATCCTGAGCCAAACAATGCATGTTCACAAAAATGCTTGACTAGGAGTCCCCTGCGAATAGATTCCTTTGCGAATGAACGTACTACTCTACTTGGTTGTCAGCCTTGCAGCTTAGAGCCTTTCAAATTCCCATCACGTGATATACTTTGACTAATTGCAAGCGACCTTAACCACGACAAATGTGCAGTGTTTCTTTCTTCCTTTTTTTTTTTTGAATAACATGCAGCTGTGTCAACATTCACGAAAGACAGTTGAAGGATTCCATAAATATTCCACACTAGTGTGATCCTTCAAGAAATGCTCTGCTAAATCTTTTGCCTATAAACATCAAACCGACACAATGTGGTAGATGCTATCATTTTTACAACATAAACATGTATGTATGTATATGTGCGCGCGCGTGTGTGTATGAATGTGGCAAAATAGGTACTAAACTGGTACCTATTTTATCAACTTACGAAAGCATGAAAAGCGAAGTCAACCTCAGCGGAATTTGAACTCAAAACGTAAAGACGGACGAACTGGCGCTAAGCATTTTCTCAGACGTCCTAACCACTCTGCTACCACGCTCCCTTATATTTTACGTGTTTATTGGTGTTTGTTTGGCGAACTTCATATAATATTCTCTTATTACACAATTAGAGAATGGGGAAACTGAAATTAATTGGGTATTAAAAAGTGTGTGTTTGTGTGTGTATCTCTGAGCGTGTATGACTGTGTAAGTGCGTTCGTATATTAATATGTATATGCGATGTGTGTGTCTATGTGTGTGAGTGTGTGAGTGTGTGTGTGTGTGTGTGTGTGTGTGTGTGTGTGTGTGTGTGTGTGTG
>NC_068991.1:30387305-30388514 GCF_001194135.2 Octopus bimaculoides
TATATATATATATATATATATATATATATCACATGTGTATATACCTATGTATGTATATATTCATGTATATATTTAGCTATACATATACACACATGTACATATATATCACGTGTGATTTTTTTAAAGGAAAGCCGCTGGGAGGTGTTCAAGATATTTACAAACTTTCTACGCAAACATAACCCCCACACACACACACACACACACATACACACACATACACACGCACTCTCTCACACTCTCTCCCCTCCTCTCTCTCTCATATATATGCGGGTAGGTACGTAGAACGCCATGTTAGACATCTGTGTGAGGGTAGCATGTCCTTGATGTGCTCGACGACTGACGTAATAAATCCGAAAACTAGACAGATTGAAACGTATAAAATTGAAAAAATGAGTTGTATAAAAACCTAATTAGAGAAAGATTGGAAGTGGAAACCTCAATGGTTCTGTCCGCCCGTCTGTCTATTTGTCTGTCTGCCTGCCTCCCCGTGTACGTATGTACTAGCTGCACACACACACACACACCACATTCATGTATGATATACGTACACACATATATATGTATGTGTGTAAGTATGTATGTGTGTGTATGACTATGTATACCATATATACATATGAGCATGTAAGTTTGCATGTATATATATATGTGCATAAACATCTCTCTCTCTCTCTCTCTCTCTATATATATATATATATATATATATATATATATATATATATATACACAGATATATATTTCTACTTATGGACTCCAGTGACTAAACATTACATATTTACAAAGCTGTACTCATTCATACACATACGCACACACATACAAACATATGCGATTATATCTGGGTATTAATTGTCCATTTTCTCTCTCCTTACAGGGAACAACAGGGTGCAGCTTGATGTTTCCGACTGCATTGACGCTGCGGCATTACTGTTTAGTGCATCAATAAATACACTCAAAACCCGGTTATACCGCCAGTCACACTCTCCATGGAATGATACGGTCGCTGCCAGAATATACTTCAACGATGCATAATATCCTACACGGATAATAACCAGGGATGTAAGCTCACTATGCATGGCTAACTTTGCGGGCATTATTTTCTACAATGCATTCATTATTTTCCATAAGGCATCCGAGGTGTTGCTGCATGATCTTACAAAACTTGTGGGTGTCATGCGATGTGTATATACATGTATAAATATATATATATATATA
>NC_068991.1:30388701-30390864 GCF_001194135.2 Octopus bimaculoides
ATATATATATATATATATATATATATATATATATATAGTAAATCCCCCAAAACGAAGAACAAACACAAAAAAACAACAACACGAGGATGTGGGACATGTAAAGTATTAGCAGACGCTCAAGGAAGAAAAGAAAGGTGTTTTTACGTTTCGAGCAAATCTCTTCTTCAGAAACAGAGGAAAGTCCAATATAAAAGGAAGATGGAAGAGAGAAAAATCGCCAACGATTCACATGTGGTTAGTTAATAAAGGAAACGGAAGATGGATTTAACACGAAACTTTATTCAGCACTATCATCGTTTGAACTGATGCACCGCATCTTGATGCACAATATCCAATGGGATAGAGGCAGGTGTGTTGAAACAATCGTCGTGCCGAATAAAGATTCGTACTATATCGATCTTTTGTTTCCTTTATCACTTATAAACTCAAGAAAAACTGTTGATTTCATAACGTAGATCCAGTGAAAATTATATCGCTTTTGTAGATGACATGAGGTAGCCCAAGCGGTGGATATGCTTTTATCGACACACTAATAGACATATACAAAAATACCAAATAGTTACATACATACATACATACATACATACATACATACATACATACATACATATATATATATATTTAACTCTAGGTTAACGCATAATACACGTGCGTAAGCACACATATCTATGATCAAAATATACCGAACACGTACGTGAATTGGCATATATATATACATACACACATATATATATATACACACACAAATATATATGTAGATACATATATATATACATTATTAATGTATATATATCTACATATATATGTATATATATATATGTATGTATATATACATATATATGTATATATATATATGTATGTATATATACATATATATGTATATATATATATGTATGTATATATACATATATATATGTATATATAGATATATATACACACACACACAGACCCATACACACACATATATATGCATGTGTATGTGTATAGATATGTGAGTGTCAAGCAAATCGATGCAGCTAATGTAATGCTTTAGAGCGTATGACGATATGTATGTATGTATGTATGTATGTATGTATGTATATAGATATGTATGCGTGTGTGTGTGCGTATGTAGGTACGTATCTGTATGCACCAGGTGCTAGAAAGTATGCACCACCATTTATGGAGACAGGCTTTTTCGCTCACTGAACAGCTGCTGGTGATGAGGTGATGACGGCGATGACGACGACGCCGAGAAATATGGTGGCGTTGGGGATGGTGGTGGTGGTGGTGGTGGTAATGGCGGTGTTGGAAGAGGTGTGATAATGATGATGGGTTGATTACGATGACGACGACGACGTTCATAATTCTAATAGTGGTGGTGATGGTGGTAGTATGTTAATAATGATGAGGATGGTGATGATGACGATGATGACGTCGACGACGACGACGATTTTGACAACTATGGTTCATATTCGTTTCAAATTTTGGCACAAGGCCAGCAATTTTAGGCGAAGGGGGTTTAAGTCGATTACATCGACCCCCCAGTACTTAACTGGTATCTATTTTATCGACAGTGACAGGATGAAAGGCAAACTCGACCTCGGCGTAATTTGAACTCAGAAAGAGAAGACGCGCGAAATGCCGCTAAGCATTGATGATGATGATGATGATGATGATGATCACTGACATCCGGTCGTGTAGGTTGTATAGCAATGGTAAAAAATCAGGTTTCCTGTTGATGGATACTGCAGACTGTTGCAGAAGAGGCTGTTTTCCATGGATGTAGAGTAAAGGTCCTCTCAGCACTCCGAGGGAATAAGGAGGGGTCTTTGTCAAGGCTACTTCATGTGATGTTGGAGAAGTCGTTCCATTAGTCTCGGAGGTACCAGATGAAGGATCAGAGAAGTGGAGTTTTCTTTGCCCCAACATTCGAAGGAGTGCATGTGTTGCATAAATTTTCCTTTAAAACCATTGGTTGTTTCCCCCGTAGAGTGTATTGTGGTGCCATCGGATAGCACGAGGGTGGCCCTGTAGCCCACAACCTTTAAGGATCAGGAACAATCTAGTGGGCAGTTCGTGGAATTTCAGCAGTTACAGGTTGGACTGTTGGGTGGAAAATGTGTGTGTGTGTGTGTGTGTGTGTGTGTGTGTGTGTGTGTGTGTGTGTGTGTGTGTGTGTGT
>NC_068991.1:30391684-30392156 GCF_001194135.2 Octopus bimaculoides
GGTGTATGTCTTGTCGATGGTGGCGGTGCCGGTGTTGATGTTGTGTGGGAGGTGCTGGTGTCGTTTTAAGGTCGGGCAGCGTTAGTAATTTTGTTGTTGTTGTTGTTGTAGTTGTTGTTGTTGTGGTGGTGGTGGTGGTGGTGGTGGTGGTGTCGGTAAATGACGGAAAGGGCGGACATTCTAATGATTGATAGAGAACGGCATAACTCAGAAACAACAAGATCTCGTAGTAAGAATGGAACGAAAAGGAAAGTGAAGAAAAGGGAAATGATGGAGGAGGAGGAGAAGAAGAAGAAGAAGACAGGACGAGAACACGATGATCAACAAGGACAACGAACAGAAACATCGATCATCATCATCATCATCATCATCATTACTATTATTATTTTATTATTATTATTATTGTTATTATTATGATATGGTATGGAGAACTGGCAGGAAATATACGGCATCGTAGCAGATATTTGTCATG
>NC_068991.1:30392166-30394730 GCF_001194135.2 Octopus bimaculoides
TATATATATGTTATTCTTTGTTTTATCTGTTTATACTGTTATTACCTGAACGTAAAGTGTCTTTTTACCTGAAACCGTCCATATGGTATGTTATAACGTGTGTGTGTGTGCGTGTGTCTGCGAGTGCATTTTATGTATGTTTAGGCGCGTCTGCGTGGTGCCAGATGTTTACATATTAGTTCAAAAGTATTTGAAGCTCTTCACAGTCGTCTTTTGCAATAAAAATAAGTGTATTCTGGAAATCTATCTCCTTTTTCCTCCCTATAAATATATATATATATATATTCATATATATATTTATATACACTCTCACATACATAGTTATCGTTGTACACACACACACATGCATGTATACTAAAGCAGTGCCTGTCAAAAATGACGGGGTGTATTTTTGTCTCCTTTTAGTAACTTGTAATCTTTCTGCCCCAAGTCTTGCTTCTTTGTTCTTCTCTTTCCCATAACCTTATTCTCTTCAATAGTAACGTTGCTTTGATATTTCACACAAATCCCCCTTCCCCGCCATCTTAGTTTTCTCTCTCACTTTTTCTTTGTCGTTCTTCTTATTCTTTGCCATGTCACCTCTCTAAATACTCCCCGTTTTGTATAAAGATCCACCATTTTCCCGATTTCATTGCCTTTATTCCTTACTCGATTTATCTCTTCACCAAACACACAAACTTTTATTCCTCCACTTATTTCATTTTCTGCTCGGCTGACTATTTAGTAAAACTTTCTTTAGCATTTTCCCACATTTTATGAGTCCCACATTTCAAAACGCTCAAGCAAATTTTCTTTAAAATAATATTTTTAATCCATTTTTTTTTATCAAACATCCACACCCCTCATCGTACCTTTTGAAGCACATGCCACCAATACATTTTCTTTCTTTTTTGTTATTTTCCGTCGTGTAGTATTCCACAGTGAAGGCACAATGGCCCAGTGGTTAGGGCAGCGGACTCGCAGTCATAGGATCGCGGTTTCGATTCCCAGGCCAGGCATTGTGAGTGTTTATTGAGCAAAAACACCTAAAGGTCCACGAGGCTCCGGCAGCGGATGGTGGCGAACCCTGCTGTACTCTTTCACCACAACTTTCTCTCACTCTTACTTCCTGTTTCTGTTGTGCCTGTAATTCAAAGGGTCGGCCTTGTCACACTGTGTCACGCTGAATATCCCCGAGAACTACGTTAAGGGTACACGTGTCTGTGGAGTGCTCAGCCACTTGCACGTTAATTTCACGAGCAGGCTGTTCCGTTGATCGGATCAACTGGAACCCTCGACGTCGTAAGCGACGGAGTGCCAACACAGTATTCCACAGTGGAGGCGCAATGGCCCAGTGGTTAGGGCAGCGGACTCGCGGTCATAGGATCGCGGTTTCGATTCCCAGACCGGGCGCTGTGAGTAAGATAGTGTCTATAAATGAGTGTTACAAATTACATATTTCATTTACGATTATCGATTTTCCTAAGTGAGGTCTGTTTTCAAGAGCTTGTCTATAAATATACCGAGTAAATGTTAACACATTTTTGAATAATTACGATTTAATATACATAATAACACCAGGTGTTACCTCAAAATCTGAAGCATTTTATCGCTTGTGAAAAAATAAAAAAAATAAAGAATTAAAAAAGATTAAGGAAATTACGCCGGCTTTGACTTGGAAATCTCCTACAGTTTTATGCTTAGAAAATAAAAAGGGAAAATGAAAAATAGAACAAATACTTCCTTCTTCAATTGTCCGATGAAGCTTTGAAAATTTTTTGGCAGTACCGACTATTCACTGCGGGGTATGTTAGCGTGTGAATGATCTTCCTTGCAAATCTTATACTGCATAATAATAATATATACTGGCTTTGTTAACGTCCCTTAGTTTTCATTTTAATGACAAAAACTAGCTTTGTCTAACGATCTCTCATTATATTGTTAGCGTAAAATTCCTGCTTGTTTTTTTTTCCGTTCTTGACAATTTTTGTTTTTGCTTTTAGATGTGGTCTCCGCATTTTACACCTGCACTCCATTTGCTTATGATAAGTACAAACGTACGTACGTACATACATACATACATACATACATACATACATACATAGAACAATACCCTGTTGATGTTATTGAAACTCCAATAAAGGAGCCTTGGATCGAGATTAGAAACTGACTGTTTCTCTATTGGCAAGAAATCTTGAAATAAAATGACCCGAAAAATTATGAGATCTATCTATCTATCTACTTACCTACCTACCTGTCTGTCCGTCCGTCCATCTATCTATCTATCTATCTATCTATCTATGTATCCGTCTGTATGTCTGTCTATCTATATATATATATATATATATATATCTACCGACCTACCTACCAACCTGTCTGTCTGTCTGTCTGTCTATCCGCCCGTCTGTCTATCTATCTGTCCGTCCGTCCGTCCGTCTATCTATCTATCTATCTGTCCATCTATCTATCAATCTATCTATCTGTTTATCTATCTACCTATCTGTTTATCTATCTATCTATCTATCCGTCTGTCTGTCCAGTATATATATATATATATATATATATATATATATATATATATATAT
>NC_068991.1:30395574-30399904 GCF_001194135.2 Octopus bimaculoides
ATATATATATATATATATATATATATATATATATATATATATATATATATACGTTTGTTTTTGTGTAAACATATGTACACGTATATACATATATGCAGATACATATGCAGACACTCGTGCACATGTTTATGTAGATTTATTTACTCACAGACAACGCATACATACACATATATACGCACACATACAGAAAGATGCAACACACATATTAACATTAAAATACTGATAAAATATATAAATAAATTCTGAAAATATTTGTTTATATATTTTTCTATAAAACCAAGTAAAGAAAGAAAGATTTTACAGTCTTTTTCCAATCGTTTTTTTTTTTTAGTTTTTATTCTTTTCCTTCCTTGGCATGTATCCCAATAACTCAACACCTTTGAGTTCGTCATTAAAACAGAACTGCCCTCTGTTGATTTAATAAAGCCTCAGAGTTAAAGTTAGAGTATCCTGACACCGTCTATACTGAATGATCGTCTGCACTTTACATTTATTTATTTCTCATCAGTTTTTTTGTTAACACACATATATATTTATGTGTGTGTATGTGTGTGTGTTTGTGTGTTTGCGTGTGTGTGTGATTTGGCTTAAACATAGCGAACTCAATATACATATGCTTTAGAAAAAAGTGTTAAAAGTGTACAGAGCATACAGCTTTGAGTGCGCTATTCCCTGTCGCAGAAACAGCTGTAAAGTAATTGTTACGTAATTGTTGTGCTCTTGTTATTCAATAATCATAGAGAGATAGACAGACAGACAGACAGATAAGATAATAAAACGAATGGTTTTATACCTGGTAGCTTACTGCTAAAGCACGATCACTTTCAGTGTTCGTTATGTATTTGATTAACGGAAGATGGAAGATACGAGAATTTTTATTAATCACTACAATCGTTTCGACCCGTCTAACATCGATCCTTCACGGGTGGGATACCTGGCAACCGATTCAGGAGCAACCGGCCAGCGGTGCAGATGTGTCTCTTCGGGTGATAAATAGATATAATTCGTTAAAAATAACAGTTCCGCAACGTATCTTCTAAGTTCGTGTAAAGAAAAGCAGCAAATTAAATGATACAGCTTAATTTATTAGTAAAATAACATGCAAAAAAGAAACGAACATGCAATATAGCAAGAAAAGTATTAAATATAACCGTTAACGGATATGGATGAATAAACGCACTCGCGCGAGGCTAGAGCTAAATTTAATTCCTCCATTATCTTAAGGTGAATTATGTTAATAGCTACTCAAATTCATTCTCATTGTATTGTACGAAATTGCATTTATATGCATGTAGGCATCTTGAGACTCTTTCCCGTGAGGGATCGATGCTAGATGGGTCGAAACAGTTATAGTGATTAATAAAATTTCTCGTATCTTCCATCTTCCGTCTTTCGTTAACGAAATATAGATGTGCGTGTTGTGTGCCTCTGTGTGTGTGTGTGTGTGTGTGTGTGTGTGTGTGTGTGTGTGTGTGTGTGTGTGTGTGTGTGTGTGTGTGTGTGTGTGTGTGTGTGTGTGTGTGTGTGTGTGTGTGTGTGTGTCCGCGTGTGTACGTACGTCTGTGTCTGTGTGTATGAATGTATGTATGTGCTTGCATATATGTATGTTTGTAGGTAGGTGTGTGTGTGTGTACATATATATGTATATAGATAGATAGATAGATAGATAGATAGATAGATATGTGTGCGTGTGTAGATTTCAACTAGTAGGTTACCCATCATTAATAATGCAAATCGACTATTTGATTTAGCTAGAACTTAAATAGATTTCATTTTCTTTTTGAATTTTTATATTGTTGTTACTCTTTTTTTTTTTGTAAATTTCTGTATAAGTTTTTGCAAACATAATGGTAAAACCTGATGTTTGCTAGCATTTTTGACATATGCATTTTTCCCTTTGGAAATATGAAAGAAATTAATGCGATTTGTCTAAAATCAGTCCTGACCCAACTCGTGTAAACGAAACTGTTCTAATAAAATTTCTTTGAAGTCTGATTTACCATTTTGTTTTTTTAATTTTTTAAAAATTTTATTCTAATTTTATTTGGCTATTCTATTTGTTTACATATTTACATGATAGCTCCACTGTATTTCTAAACAACAGGTATGAGTTCCTTTCTGTAATACGCCGGAATGGGTGGCTGATATTAAATTATTTATGTTAGGATTAAATTCCCAGGAAGTTACGACAGATTTATGCGTTCTTACTTTAGAGATAAATGCCAACTAAATGTTGGCAAGATGTATACTTGTAATTTATTATTAAATATCGATTTCAAATTTTGGCACTAGGCCAGCAATTTCCGGAGATGGTGTAAGTCGATTACATCGAATACAGCGCTCAACTTGTACTTATTTTATCGACCCCGAAAGGATGAAAAGCAAAGTATACTTCGACAGAATTTTAACTCAGTACGAGAAGACGAGTTTCATGCTGTCCTCCTTAGGTCGATAGAACACATATCCTACCGTATGTTCAAAGTTTTCTCCAATTCCAGGTAAAAAGGGAAAAAATTATATTTTCCATGAAGTATTTCTGAAAATAAAAGTATTAATTAGCTGAGTGCACTTTAACGTGGTACTTCACAGCGAGCCGCAGCAGCAAAAGCAGCAGCATAATGACAATAGAGAGTAGAACAATTTAAGAAGAATATATTCAGTTGAAACTTAATGTTAGAATTATTTACTGAAATTGTATGTATGTCACTGTCAGCTCTAGTGGCATTTAAAAGTGGAACGTTGAGAATGTGTATTAATTGCATTGCATCATATAGACTAGTGTTTTACCGTTTAGACAACAGTTCTGTTATTTAGTCCAGTGGTTCCCAAACATCTTTTACCGATAGACCCATTCCATTACGATTTTGGTGGATTCCCGTAGCCATTCAATGTTTATAAAGTAGTTTTATAGATGCTTCTTTCAAAATTCTTATTTCGCTTTTTTACCTATTCACCTCTGTAGTGTGAACTCTGTATAATGCCAGAGAAGGTAACATAGGTGTTTAGATGCAATAAATGCATCTAAAGTAAAAACTTTTCATGAGCCCATAAAATACTACTGTGTATCCCCAATTTACTATTTTGCTTGTGTGAACCCCTAATATTATACATACCCACTGGGGCCGTATGAACGCCGATTGAGGACCAGTGATTTAGTCCTGTGTTTCACTATTTAGTAAGGTATTCTATCATTTAGTCCAGCAATTTATCATTTAGTCCGCTATGTAACTTAAAGAGTTAAATAGCTACTGTACTACCATTATATCTAATGCTCTACTATATTATCCAGTGTTCTACCAATTTAGTTCAATATTCTAC
Organism: Octopus bimaculoides; assembly: GCF_001194135.2. Classification (NCBI taxonomy): domain Eukaryota; kingdom Metazoa; phylum Mollusca; class Cephalopoda; order Octopoda; family Octopodidae; genus Octopus; species Octopus bimaculoides. Next base: position 30,398,893 of record NC_068991.1, read on the forward strand.
CATTTATCCCAACTTCTACCGTCCAGCCCTGTATTTTGCTATTTTGTCAGCTGCTTTGGCATTTGATTCACAGTTCTGCCATATAAATTGCTCTCCTGCCATTTAGTTCCTGTTGAACCATTTATTACACTGTTCTTACTTTTAGTAGATTTAATCTATTTCTCTGCTCTTTCATCTACAATTATGCTTCCTGACTCAATTCTGGAGTATATTACAATATTAAACAATAAACAGATGTAGTAAAGGGACTTTGTGGAGGTGGCGTTTGTGTTTTGGTGTTACACTGTATAAACTGTGTAGGGTATTACACAGTATATGTAACAGCTCTGTAGTAAATGAGTTCACTTTGCTGTTACATGGTTTCAGGTTCGATGCCACCACGCTCAGGGATCTAAACAAGAGCAATATGTGAGATTTCCGAGATGGAATACATTGCTACGTATTACATTTATTCTCTTTACCAATTTCACAATACCTCTTGACATTTGCGTGCATTTTTATAACCGTGACATTCGCACGGTTATAAACGTTCAGAGCAGGTCTGGTTTCCTGTAACGCATGCGCTGTGGTTCTTCTTCTCTTCCATCTCTCTCGGAGGCCAAACGATGATAAGCACTGCACTTTTCCCTTCACTCTAAACCAGTGGTTCTCAACTGGGGTCTATAGGGCACTTGGAGGTCCATACAAGATTTTGTTGTTAAAATTTATGCTTAATAAACTGGTTATACATTTAGAATACACAAAATATTTTAATAATTTCTTTTATAAAAATATAACAGGATTTTTAAAACAACGAATGGTTATGGGGTCCGCCCGAGTAAAATAGAAATTACAGGGGTCTATAGCTGAAAAAAAAATGGTTGACAACTATTGGTTTAAACTATAAAATAAAGCTTAAACGTCAGTTTGTGGTGAACTTAGTTTGGCAAGGGATTCAGTGAGACCATATTTTATTGGATATTGTGTGTGTGTGCGTGTTTGTGTGTGTGTGTGTGTGTGTGTGTGTGTGTGT
>NC_068991.1:30400361-30401279 GCF_001194135.2 Octopus bimaculoides
GATAAATTAAGTAGCAGTTACATACTGGGGTAGATCTAGTCGACTGGCCCCCTCCCCCTAAATTTCGGGCCTTGTGCCTACAGTAGAAAAGAATATTGGTGTGTTTCTGTATGCTATAATATCAACTTCTGGGTACATATCTGACTTTGCAATGGAATCCTAAACTTTGTGGATAACATATCCTTACAAGAAATTACCTTCGGAGATTATAAAGTCAAACATTTTGAAATAACAAAACGGTTTCTGCCGTGGTGTATCTTATTTTAATTTTTTTTTTATGTTTTTGTTTTTATTCAGACTTTCATTTATTGTAGCACATCGATCTGTTAGAAATATCAGTTAAATGGCTTCCAAAGTATACAATACCACCTTCACAAATAATGGGCAGTGTTATCCTGGATGTCTACAAATACCTGATGGCTTCGGATGGATTATCTTTGAAACATAGGTCTGTTCAGTCAGAACTGAATTAAATAAGAAGAACAACAACAATAATTAAAGTTGCTGCTATTTAGCTCGTAGCAAATGTTTACTGTAAAGTATATTGGGTCTTTTGAGAGATAAACACTTTCAACGTCTTCGTTTGAAATAAATCCACAAGCTGGCTGTAGTCATCATGGCCGTTTGGTTACCAAGTTCAATTTGCAATCATTTGCTTGACTCAAACACCACCACCACCACCACCTGGTTCATGGGTGCCTTTAACAGAGTCAATCCCGCTAAAAGAATTCGCGCATTGGTTTGAGGATGTCCCGATAACTTGTCGTGCTACTTCCTGCTGCTTCCCTAAGTCGTGGTTTCTATCCTAGCTTCTGTACCTCTTCCAGTCTCGAGCCCCAACAAAGTGCCATGATTGCTAGCTTTCCTTCGCTGACTAAACTTTAATATATATATATATATATATATATATATATATAT
>NC_068991.1:30401816-30405161 GCF_001194135.2 Octopus bimaculoides
TGATATAAATCTACAGTGTTAGCAAAGTAAAAAAAGGAAGGGAAAGGAAAATAAACAGCACGTGGTTAAAATCTTTGAAACTGAAGGAAATCACTGAATCGAAAATTGGCGGCTAATGAAAAGAGAGAAATGAAGAAGACTTATGTAGAAGCTTAAAGAGGTCAGTCCCCTTGGGAGGAAGGAAAGAACGAATGAATCAGTGGATCGTGAATTTCTTTCTATCATTTTTTTTCTTCTTTTTCATGATTGGATTATTCTTACAGTTTCTATGTTATGTTTTTCTTCCTGATTCCGCCTCCGTTCACCACATCACAAAATATTAGAACCTATCCTTTGCCAATATACATCCGCACCTTCACGTATTCATTTACACCCAAATCTCTATGTTTGTATTTATGTATGTATGTATGTATATATGTATGTATGTTTGTTTGTATGTATGTATGTTTGTATGCATGCACGCATGCATATGTGTGCATGACTCTGTGTGTCTGTATATATGAATGTGTGAATGTTTGTCAGTATGAATGTATGAATATATGTGTGTATATATGAATATGTATTTATGTGTGATTCTTAAATGAAACTGATACGAAACAAACATGATTTAAAGTCGAAAATTGTTAGTGAGCCACCTGGCAGTCACCTTATGTATATGGCTGTTGTTTGGTATATACATGTGTGTGTGTGTGTGTGAATGTGTGTGAGTGTGTGTGTACATATACACACACATACATATACATATAAACGTATGCACATATATGTTATCGTCAATATCGTCGGCACTACCGTCGCCACCCAAACCTCTCATAGCTGGCAAATGTTATTTTTTTGTTTGTTTATTCCCTTCTGTGTTTTGTTTTTTTTTTCCTTTTTTACGTGGACCTTAGTGGCCAGAACTGAACAAAAACAAAAAACATCATTATCAATATTACCATTAATAACAAGAAAAGCAACATTAGAAACAAAGTAAACTACAGCAACAATAACAACAAAAATGGGCACCAAAACCACATAAACTATTATTTCCACCACCTCCACCTCCACCATCAAAACATCAATAAAAACAATAACAACAATAGCAACTACAATGACAAGAACAATAACAACAAAGATGAGAACAACAGTTGATAGTGTTCTTTTTCTAATTATCAGTGAGTAGCAATTTGACATGAACGCCAAGATAGGCTGTTAAACCTAGATAAGCCCCTACTGGGGCCACATAGAAGATATTTACAGGTGGAACTGTTGTATTTATATTTATTTAATTTTTATTATTTTGGCAAGGAGAGGGGTGGCTTATATTTCCCTATCCCCCTTTTTACCTTATTCTGAAGGGAGTTACTATTGCTTCGATAAAGTCCCTGTTGATCCATTAAGAGAGAAAAAGATGAGGGACGAAAGTAAAAGAGTGAGAGATTGAGACAATGAGAAAACAGTGTAGAAGAAGGAAAGAAAAGCAAAGCAAAAGTAAAACTAAATAAATTTGGTGGTATAAAGATAGCTCTTAAAAGGAGTATAGAAAAGAACTGCTGCCACACCCCTTTCTCTCCTAATTCAGGCAACAAGCTTCAAATGCGAAGCGATGGCGCTGAAAACTGAATCCAGCTTGCATGCTGTTCTGAAACGTTTGTATCTGCTCGCAGATAGCAATACGTTCGTACATACATAGACAAACACGTCTCCACACATAGACATATTTATACACACGTATATATACATGCGTATGTTTGTGTGTGTGTGTAAATGTGTGTGTGTGTAAATGTGTGTGTGTGTGTGTGTGTGTGTGTTAGATGGTTGACACCTTTCACTGTTTTACATCCCAGTTAAACGAACCACTAGTTTTTGTTAACGTGCCGAGGCCAAATTAATAACAGCGAGCAGGAAAGAGGTTAGAGTAATGGTCAATTAATAAGAAAGCCTTATAGGGAACTATGAAATGTCATTGTCTAGACAGAGAGACGGGAAGAGAGAGATTGACAAAAAAATGTGTCAATATACGTGTGTGTGTGTGTGTGTGTGTGTGTGTGTGTGTGTGTGTGTGTGTGTGTGTGTGTGTGTGTGTGTGTGTGTGTGTGTGTGTGAAAATTTAGTTTAGACTCTACTGATATATTCAAACAATTAGATCTAGACATTGCATTTAATACGAAAGTTAGTATTGGCAACTTTAGAATATTATCTTCAATCTAAATACTATTATATGTAACCATTGTGGTAAACAGAACTTATTTACAAAATCGTAAATTCTTCCTAAATTTAAAGAAACATTATTTGTCAACAATATTAGTAAAATCATTTCCAGCAGATTCTCATGTAAAACTTTAGTTTAACCATGACGCGTATTATCATAATGGCGAATTAAAAAGACAAATGCTTGGAAGACAAATTTTATTTCGTAAACTATCATACATAAACGTAAGAGTAGGGGAAATATTATGGCATAATCTATCTATTGTTTAAATGGCCAAACTAAATTCGTTTCAAATTTTAGGGAGAAGGCCAATAATTTCGGTGGAGAGGGTAAGTCGACCACATCGACCCCAGTACTCGGCTGGTACTTATTTCATCGACCCCGAAGGGATATAAGGCAAAGTCAACCCTGGTGGAATTTGAACTCAGAAGGTAAATGCTGCGGAGCATTTTGCCCGGCGTGCTAATGCTTCTGCCAGCTCGCCATTTTAGAATGACGGAAATAATATTGCAAGTGACTCTCTAAATTTAGATACTTTCCTTAAGACTTAAATATCATAGCATCTCTAAACTGCACGGCACCCACAGCACAAATAAGTAGAAATTTTACTTATATAGCTAGATCAAATACATCAGCATTGAGTAATGTTATATACCCATTTCTGGTTTTTTTAATGGTTAGTGTTTTCCAAAGGTTTTAATTCAAACTTCTCTGTTGTTATATTGAGATGAGTGAGAATTCATGTAAAACAGTATACTTCCAGCGTAGTGATGATTTTGAAAACCATAAAGGTGCTTTGACAGAGCCCCTTCCAGATGTTTTCAGCATTTAAAAGCCAGCGACGTCATTGAGTTATTACCTTCCAATATATATATATTGTTTATATATATATATATGTGTGTGTGTGTGTGTGTGTGTACAGAGAGAGAGAGAGATATATATAGCTGTGTGATTAAGAAGTTCACTTGGCTACCATGTGGTTTTAGCTTCCCCACATAAGGTACGTAATAACAGTATTCTCCCATGTATCATTGCAAATATAGAAAGATATAATTTTATTTTGGCGTATATGAAAAATAAAAAAAAGTGTTTTAATGTGTATAAGTTTTTATGGATATAAATGTTGCTCCAGCATGGCAAAAATCAAATGACTG
>NC_068991.1:30405412-30406114 GCF_001194135.2 Octopus bimaculoides
TATATATATATATATATATATATATATATATTCTGCCAGAGATATGACAATAGAAACAATGTAAGTACTTTGAGTTCCATTATTGATGTGAATATGTTAAAGCAGTGGTGGTATCATTTATATTTGAAGTTTATGAAGTCATTTGACAAGAATTTCTTTCAAATGACGCAATGTTTTCATTAATCAATTAAAGGAGTCGCTTGAAACGGCTGTAATGAATTAACACCTGTACATCTTCGTTACTCATTTATGTATATATATATTGCAAGAAATGTTTTGAAACATATCTTGCATACATTAAGTTTATAAATGTATTAGATAATAATATATTTAATATTTGTTTGGTTCTCTCTTAAAATACGAATAAGACATCACTGTAACGAATGAGATATCATTGTTCCTTTAAATTCGAGTGAATAAAGCCCTATTATATTGTTTTGCTATAATAATCGAGCGAAAGTTTGCAACTTGAAACTCAGCACAATATACATACAAATAAAATACACAAGCATGTATACATGCTTTAGCTCTTATTTAAATCGATATACATACAAAAACTCACATGTGAGTATTTTGCTACGATTTTTACCAAATTTTGGTATAAATCTATAATACATATATGTGTGTGTTTGTGTGTGTGAGTGTGTGTGAGTGTGTGTGTGTGTGTGTGTGTGTGTGTGTGTGTGTGTGTGTGTGTGTGTG
>NC_068991.1:30406224-30411417 GCF_001194135.2 Octopus bimaculoides
TATATATATATATATATATATGTATGTATGTATGTATGTATGTGTGTGTGTGTATGTGTGCGTGCATGCATGTGTGCATGTGTGGGCGTGGGTGAGAGAGAAAGAGTTTGCATTACTGAAAAGCAGATCTGTGATAAAGACAATGTGCATAATGTAATATAAGGATGACAAAAGACATAACCAATAAGACAAAAAGAACAAAATGCCGATATTTAAGTGTTGTTAGATTGTTGTGTTGTATGCTGTTATCTAACGGGTAGTTCATTCTTCAACAATATCCTTCTTTTGTCCGCTCACTGATGGCACTACCAACATCTTTTTACTGTTTCCTATCTTTATGCTTCACTTTTATTGCTGTTGTTGTCTTACATTTATTTGTACATTCGTTACGTTTGTTGTTGTTGTTCTTCTTCTTGTGTTCGGGAATGAGATTTGTTGCTGTTTTTACCTTTCATCTGATAGGGAGATATCAATGTTGACACATATATAATAACTTCCCCTAAACGTCGTCTAACGTAGAGATGTTAACAGCAATTGTGGTGATATATATGATGATAATAATTGTGGGAGAGATAATGGGCGGTTGGGTGGACACGGCGGTGGTGAAATGACGATGACGATGATAATGAAGAAGAGAAGAAGCTGGATGTTGTTACTACTGCTACTACTGCAGCCGCTGCTGCTGCTGAAGATGGTGATGGGAAGGTGGATCATCATCAACTTCGTCATGATCATCATGACCTTCATCGTCATCGTTATTACCATGAGATTGAAATTATGTTACAAAACTTCGATGTGATGCCTGCAAAACTATTTGAGTGACGCATTAACATCCTCTCTGTGTGTCTGTGTTTCAGCGTATTTGCGAATCTATATTTATGCGAATATGCGTGTAGCAGTGCACGCGCGTAGAATAATGCGTATAGGCACGTAATTTGTATCTAAGAGAGGGCGTTTATGTGTCCATGTGCACAATGTGTATGTAGGTGTATGTGAGTGTAAGAATATGTGTAATAACATTATGTGTGTATGTGTAATTAATGTACGGCTTTTCATTTATGCAAATTTGGTTAAACCATCTGCAGTAGATGTTAACAGAATCTCTTAACCGATTTAATGTTGAAATGTTCTTATCCCTGACAGTGTTCTGGTTTCTATAAGAAAACGTATATTATCTTGTCTCTACGAAGTGGGGGAAAGAAAGAACGATTAGTTTGGTTCAGTGTATCTGGGGATCAGAATTTCAGTAAACCAAGTTGTAATTTAATCCAAGATCAGTCCTGACCACAGCCTGTCCAGTTATGATTATCCTATCGTTTATTGTCTAATGTGTCCCATGTCTATTTAAGATGATGCAGCTACGTCACATACAGACATCCAAGAAAATGGTCATCCGACTAATTTGCATGAAGGTATGTGCCAGCATATTGCAACAGTGTGTCTCCTATCTCCTCACTATCGTTCGTCTACCGCAACTCAGCCCTCTGCTTTAGTCATGTCACGTTCACTCAGGCTCTTTCGATTCATTTCTTTTTCCTCCTCTTATCACTACTTGTGAATCCACTCTCACCCCAGGCCCCACACTAAAAATTTCTTACAGTCCTGTCTCATCAGAACGTCATCTCTCTGGTATTCGGTTATTGAAGAGTGACATTAACTGCGTCAGTCTCGCGGATATAATATAGAATCTCATTGGATAATATATAACAGGATATACTCTTTTACTCTTTTACTTGTTTCAGTCATTTTGACTGTGGCCTTGCTGGAGCAACGCCTTTAGTCGAGCAAATCTACCCCAGGACTTATTCTTTGTAAGCCTAGTACTTATTCTATCGGCTTATTTTGCCGAACCGCTAAGTTACGTGGACGTAAACACACCAGCATCGGTTGTCAAGCTATGTTGGGACACACACACACACACACACACACACAAACATATATATATATATATATATATATATATATATATATATATATATATATATATATATATATATATATATATATATATATATATACGACGGGCTTCTTTCAGTTTCCGTCTACCAAATCCACTCACAAAACTTTGGTCGGGCTAAGGCTATAGTAGAAGAAACTTGCCCAAGGTGCCACGCAGTAGAACTGAACCCGGAACCATGTGGTTGGTAAGCAAGCTACTTACCACGCAGCCACTCCTTTGCTTATGACAATATTTTCATATATTTCCCAGTGTCCTTCGGTATTGAGACAGCAGGGCATGATTTCTGTGAGACTTGCCTTCTGTTTCTATGTTTATATATGTTTACATAGACTTCCTCTGACGATGGTAGATTCCCGTTTGTTTATTGAATTTGGGGTTATATTCATTTGAAAGAGTTTCTTTTTGTAATTTAATAAACATTGAAACAATATTTCAACATTATTTCGCTGCAGTCTCTTTAGAATAGGGTTTTAACAATTTCACCAATGCAGTCCTATGATTCGGCACCTATGGCAAAGTCAAGTATTGAAATATTTCGTAATAGTTCTGACTGTTGCGAAATTCGCATATATTGTTGCAGGTAAATTCAATAAACTATATTGTGGACACCCACATGACCATTTCGTTTTCATTTTATTTTATTTTTATTTTTCGAATAGAGACTATCAAAATTAGATTAAATTATTTATTCTATCCTTCTGTTTTTAAAATGATAGGGTGATTTAGCTGATACTTTTAGAGACTGAACTAACATGTAGGGGTTGCCTAGCTGTTTCCGGTGTAATGTGTTGTAGATGACCGTAAAACGGTTGAATGGTTATACCACTGACCAATGAATGATATATAATACACACTCAATGTTTCCGGAATAATACGTCCAACAACAGCGCATTTAACACTCAACGGTCCTTTGTTATGATTTAGTCAAGAGGCCAGAATAGGGTTAATACATTTGACAACTCGCCTGTGCAAGGACAGGAAAAGAATTTACGGACAATGTTTCTTTTTTTCTTCTTCTGATGGGTGAAGTGGTTCGAATTAGATGATCACAGCAGTGTGTACAAAAAATGGATCTTCACTGAGACAGCACGTTAGTTTAGTCGAACAGAGACCACTGTAGTAGGAATGGAATAGACATATCACTTCAGTAGATCCTTGGTGGCATTTCGATAGTTATAGTGATAGTTATAGACAGTGATAGTTACACTATAACTTAAATCCAGAATAAACTTAGTAAAGACATAGTACATCTGTGGGCCAGTCATAGTATTTCGATAGTTAGCACTATAACTTAGATTTATCTGAAATATATCATAGATTTCACAAGTAAATCATATTAGTTGCAGTGAGCACTTTATCTTCTACTGTAGATGAGAGAGATAAGAACTGAGCTTGGTTATCCTTGATACACTACTGAAACGAAATATAAACTGGAGCTCTTAGAGTCCAAGGCTTTTGGGAGTTCACTCTAAAGAAAATGGCCCTTACATAGATACTCACATACTTTCTTTATGTAGTTATATTCGAATTACACTGTCTCCTTTTATCTATTTCACACAAACATTGGTCCTAGTTCCAGCTAGTATCTAATTAGTTATGGAGCACGCTCTGTGAATAAATGCCTTTATTATACGAATTAAGATGTACAATATAAAATTCGTGTGTATATCTGGTCACCGTACATGCATACATATATACATATGCACATATACATTAGTGCATATATATTAATATGTACGTGTATACATACATACACACACATATATATAGGTATACTAGACATGAAAATATATACAAACACATGTATCGCACATACACATACATACGCGCATACACATATACATATATGTACAAGTAGTAGCCATCCTAGCAACAACAATAGTGTTATTAATGGTTGTGGCAACTTAAACTTTATCAATTCCGATAACATACAAAACGATTCTAATATAAATGATGACTGTGTACCTATTAATAATCCTGGTAACTGTATTAACCATCACATTTGCAATGGTAGTACTCTTACTAATAATACCAGCCCCGTCGACACTTACGTAACCCTGGATAATACGAGTAATTCTATTTGGGTCTAACAATTATTATCTCTTACTGCGATCTTCGAATAACACTGGAGGTACTAATGTTCATAAATCTCCTAGATTATGAAATTTTGAAAATAAAATTCTTTCCCTTCTCAATAATTTGTCATACTAAAAATATTATCTATAGATCTAATTTAATAACTAATATAAAATAAGGATTGCACCATTCAAATGATTGGTACGGGTGTAGACTTTGCTGCGCTGAATTATGGGAAATACTTAAGTGTTCAGGAAATATTTAAGTGTTCCTTAATAAATCTAGTGAACTTCGGGTAAAATGCTCGCGTTACATTAGGAACACATTTTCATATCTTAGACCTGTTATTTAATATTCTTCGAATACTTACTACTTATCTCTAGCTTCTGCCAGATTATGTAATTTAGGCCTTCCATGGCCTTGATCGGCGATCTTAGCAGACATTTCTCGCCTGCCACCGATATAAACACGAGTGTTTTTTACGCACCAGAAGACGTCCTCTCATGGTAAATAACGCAGTATTCTGTGTTCTATCGCAACAACCTCTTCACGTCGGTGATAAATATTAACTTTTGGTATTAATACTGCATCTGTCATTAAGCTGTCATAAAAGTAACATGGATCAAAAATTCCTTAAGGAAACCCGAGATTGCATGATTAGCGAAACGCGAAACCGGTAGACTATCATAATATTCTATCCTTTAAAATATATTAAGAATAAATAGTGTGCATTTTCTTTCTTTTTTTATATACTTTTTTACTACAACTCACCGCGTGGGGAAAATCTCTTCAACAAATATATTGTAATATATTGAAATATAAAGAAGGAAAACTAATCGAGAAATACCTGTGCATGTATATCTACATACCTATTCGAATATATATAGAATACATTAGAGTGTATACACACGCACCACGCATATGCATATAATATTTATATCATGTGTGGTACGAAGTATGTTTCTCAACCATCTGGTTCCGAGTTCAGACTCATTGCGTGGCATCTTAGGTAAGTGCCTTCTACTATATTCTCGAGCCGACCAAGTCCTTGTCAGTGGGTTTGGTAGATGGAAACTGAAAGAAGCCCGTCGTAAATATGTTTGTGTGCGTGTGTGTGTGTGTGTGTGTGTGTGTGTGTGTGTATGTGTGTGTGTGTG
>NC_068991.1:30411986-30420641 GCF_001194135.2 Octopus bimaculoides
ATATATATATATATATATATAACAGATACTTTGCTTAGGAAATTTTGAAATGTTGGTGTAATGCACAAAAGCAATAAAGGAAAATTGAAAAACGGTGGAATAACATTTAACATGACACCACACGTGTATACTTACACACATACATAAACATATACATACACATACACACATATCCTCATGCATACATGTACATACTTACGTACATTCATACATATATACATACATACATACATACATACATACATACATACATACATACATACATATATAATCTATGACGACCACCCTAGCTGTTATAATTCAAAACGTATCTCGATTTAACTTCTCATACTTCTCAAGAACATACTTGAAATTTTAGATTACGCCAAGTCTGAGTGTCAGAAGAATTTAGAACAGAGTCGTGAAGAGAAGGAATTTTCTTCATGTTTTTGGTATTTTTGATTCTTTGTTTCGCTTTTCGCTTTGCGTCTGTATTGTTTGGGTTTTTTAATTTCTCTGGCTGGTCTATCTTTAGACAGTGTTTATGTACGTATATATATATATTTATATATTATTTAAATGTATATAGGTGTTTATGCACATATAATGATACATGTATTATATAAATGTATATAAATGTATGTTAGGAAGTGTTTACGTATGTATATTCGCATATGCATGCATGTATGCTTATATATTTTTATACACACACCACACACACACAGGCACACACACACACATACATACACACACACACACACACACACACACACACACACACACACACACACACACATACATATATAATGGGGGGCAAGGTTCTCGATATCGGTTGAATATCGCCTTCTCCCATTAATTTCTTATTCTTCGTGTTGCTTAAGGCTCCAGCAGTCGAGTAAAGAAGTATTAGGCAAAACGCAGGTTCTCCATTAGTTTTATTTACAATATATACAAGGGTGTCGTACGTTGCTCTCTGCAGCCATCTCATGCGGTGTGAATTCGTCGTTCTCCGTTACGCGGGCCCATTGCCTCAGGAGATACGACAAGCGGACTAGCCTAGAAATCCAGCCAGTGAAGTGTGCTCTACCAGCGGTCGCAGGGAAAAGAGAGGTCGAATCTGGTTGCTTGGCTGTTTTATCCAGTTTGCCATTGCGAGCCATCGTGATCTCGCGCATGGTAAATGGATGCAGTTGAGATCCCGCTCCAGTCTCGGAGATGGCAATGGCTACCGCGAGATCTCATCCAACATGGTGCTGACTGCTTGTGCCGCTACACACATATATATATATATATATATCTTTTATTTCTTGTTTCAGTCTTTAAACTGTGGTCATGCTGGGGTATTTTTAGTCGAATGAATCAATTCCAGTAATTAATTTTTTTGCTAAGCCTGGCACTTATCCTATCGTACTCTTTTGCCGAACCGCTAAGTTACGGACACGTAAACACACCAACACCGGTTGTCAAGTTGTACTGGGGGGGTGCACAGACACAAGGACACACACACACACACATACATACATACATACATACATACATACATACATACATACATACATACATACATACATTTATATATATATATATATATATATATATATATATATATACACACACATACATACGACAGGCCTCTTTCAGTTTCTGTTTCCTCTCCCAATTCCAGCCACAAAGTTTTGGTCTGTCCGAAGCTATAGCAGAAGATACTTGCCGAAGGTGCCACGCTGTGGGACTGAACCTGGAACCATGTGTGTGTTTGTGTATGTGTGTGTGTATGTGTGTGTGTGTGTGTGCGTGTGTATGTGTGTGTGTGTAAAACCGTTTATTTGTATAAGAATGAATATCTGTATTCACATGTGTACTATCTGTGCACTTAGAAATGTGTATACATATGTATATATACGATTATCTCTAGATTTGTATAGACGCACACATTTATGTTCATACATCCACACACATATATGTGCACCCACATACGCACAAACACGTTATTACTAGTGCCCATGCTTCCAATTAAGCCTCTTCTAGGAACATATTGTTAGGCAGTTATGTTCATTAGAAATCTTGATAAATAAGGGTGCGGTTACCACATTAAACAGTTATATACTTTCGTGTATGTCTTGGTATTGTTGGACCATACAGCATCTTGTTTCTATTTCAATTACTTGTTACTATTATAATTTCATACCAATGAGGAGGAATGATTTTTATCTGAAGTCTTTCAGTATTATGTCTGGCCTATTCGCATCTATCTTTCTGTCAGTTTGAATTGTGAAGTTCCAGAGGAGTGAGATGTGATCGTTTTCAAGCACTGGAGGTGGTTTGTGTTCCCACCAGTTTTTATCATGGGGCAGGTTGAGGTTTTTGCAAAGTACCTAGTGAATATATTGTGCTGCTCTATCATGCCAGTTGAGATACTCTGCAGCCGCAAGAAGACTGCACATGGAGACATGATCAATGGTTTCATTTTGTTGTTGACATACACGACATGTTGGGAAGCTGCCGTTCTTTAATATGTTGGCCAGGTAGTTCCTTGTAGGTAGACATTGATCTTCGGCTGCTATGATAAACTCTTCTGTTTCTGATTTTCAGCCAGAAGTCATTAACCATTGATGAGTAAGGGCTTTGTCAACATCGGCACTATTAGCTCTTTTTGAGTATTTGCCATTCAGAGGTTATTCTTGCCATTTATCAGTAAGAATATCTAAGGCAGCAGATTAGCACGGGTTTTCATACTCTTAGCTTTTTCTGTGCTTGTTTCTGGTACGTTTAATTCTGGAATTTGTTGTATTTGGAATTCACTTAGATATTCCTTTGCCTGGTTTGTTACTGAGTACGATGCTTTCTTGTTTTCTTGCTTTGAAACAAGTTTTAACATCCAGTCATCAGAGTTTTTCAGGTCGGTCTTGAGGCCAATTGTGGCAATCTTCATTGTTAATTCCAGTTGTAAAATCCACGGCTACCTTCTTTTCTTGGCAGGTAAATGCATTCTATGCATTGTCAACAATTTTCGTATTTTTTTTTGTCAAGGTTACATATTTCAGTAATTGACCAGTTAATGATGTTGAATCTGTAAGTCACGACCGGTATGACTAAAGTATTGGTCGCTTCGATCCTATTTCTTGCATTCATCTCTGTCTTGAGTATTGTCCTTACCCTACGATAACATTTTCTTCTGATCCATTCCCTCATCACTGAATGTTTGATTCCGCCCCCTTCAAATACCCCTAAGTACTCGAAAACAATAAATTTGTTCCTTTCCCAAAAATGAAGGTTTTTCAAATGTCTACAAAAACCACAGAAGTCACTCACTTTGTATCACCCAACCAGAAATGAATTACCCCTAGAAAGATGACTAAAAATTATAACTTCTCACATGAACATTCAGAACAAATTTTATCACCCAATAGGTTCCGCATTTGAAGTGAAGATTTCGAACAAAGCCCAAACAGTAGTCAGGAATCTAATGAGAAAAAACTCTGAAAACCACTTGCCCGAGAAAAACCATCACTCTAGGGAATAAGTCGGTCATAAATTTATCTAAACTAAAACTTTCGCCCGACGATGTCTCAATCTTAGAGCTTGGACTGAGCATTTTCCCAAGTACTAAGAATTTCGGCAAGAATGAACTAGCTCAAGGGCTATTTCAGTTTGTCCGCCGTCACAAGCTGAAAGAATATTTTTTTGAAAAAATTGGCAACGAGGAGTCAGAAAACCCTATGCTTACTGAAAATAAAAAGGATGATGATCGAATCTGGCATAATTGGATTGAAAAGAATCCCAATTGGTATCCAGATAAATTGTGCGCAGAGCGACAAAACCGTTCTGCACGCACTCGTCCAGTGTCCTTGCATTACTGATTTGTGGAGTTATGTTGAACAGCTGTTATCACGTGTAGGACGGATCCGGCAATCGGCCGATTCGATAGTGAAGATCTATCCGCCGCCTTCCATTGGTCCAGAAGAGCAGGCTATTTTCCTGCCTGAGAGCAGTAGCGAAAGAGATTGCATGGTGGACTAGGTTGAAAGGACTGAAGACTGACACTTTTCTCTTCGGCCAATTCCTCATCAACTTTTTCAGATTTCACTTGTAAAAGAAGATGAGGGGGAAGAGAGAAGTGCTACCTTCCATTACATTTGCTAAAAGGTGGGTGAATGTAGCGAAAATATCACGTTTGTGTGTGGACCTACTCTAGTAATGCGCCTGTAGGTTAGTAAATTTGAGAGGGAGAAGGGTGCCCTTCCCAGATGCCCTCGAAGTGTCGAATGGTCCAGGATTGGTGGGGTACCTGAGCCAACTCCAGATGGCTACCCCCATACCACCACCACTACTGGAGAACTTTCATTGTTATATTCTTTTTGTTTGATATTATTGTTATTGTTTTAATTGTATACTCGTTGTTTTGTGTAAAATCCCCGCTGTCCTTGTCTACTGTATTTATCCCCTATATATCGGCCCTGGTGGCCAATAAAGGAAATAATAATAATAATTATTATTATTATTATTGTTATTATTATTATCGCCTAGCTGGAGGTGTGATTTTGGAGCGCTGTAAGTTTATGTTTAATTCACTTGTTTTAAAATGTTCTATACTGTATTTTGTTAGTTAAATCGTTTTGCAAGCTAGCTGTCCTTCTGGGGGTGATACAAACCTTTTTGTTTTCAAATTCCTTTCAAAATTTGCTTCGAAGAAAGTAAACATTGAAGATGGCGACGAAAAGCTGGAGTGAGGAAAGAAGGTGGTACGGCAATTTGCATGAGGACTTCCCTGTCCTCCCCACCACGATTGGCAGTAGACAGCAGGAAGAAAAGAAAGAAAGAAAGAAAGAGAGAAAGAAAGGAAGAAAGAAAGAAATAAAGAAAGAAAGAAAGAAAGAAGAAGAAGAAGAAGAAGAAGAAGAAGAAGAAGAAGAAGAAGAAGAAGAGAGGCAAAAAGAGGAAAAGCAGAAAGAAGACGAGAGGAAGGAAGGAGTAAAATCTTCCTCACTACATGAAAATCGTAGTTGTACGCAAGACAATATTGAAAACAACTGCGACGAAGAATCTAACAAAAGTGGAGTTAGCTGTAGGCAGTTAGCTAAGGAATTGGTTAACATCTCATTGGAGAACAAGATAGAGAAACTAAATAAGACGGCAAAATATATAAAAATGAATGGAAGGCGAGCTGAATTAACGCTTCCAAACGACGTGTTAGAAGCAACAGCCAAAGGGACCGTTGTATGCAGGTGCATGAACACAAAGACAAGGAAACTCGAAAATGCTAAATCCGACCAGGTGGAAAAAGCCTTGAAAGACATGGCAAGATATCCACCACATTGCAAGAACGAGGCAGTACGGCGAAGTAGAGGTCCTTTTTAAGACCGAGGAGCAGGCGATACAGAACTCGGTGACCACGCATCGCACCGAGGAAATCACTTTCTTCCCAACGTACATGGGAAGAACGGCGGTACGAATGATGGTACCTGGAATACCACAAGGATTGGATTTAAGATGGTTTCTCGCCTGTGTTTGTACGAACGGCGGGCAAAATCTCATGGATGTTAAAAGATCGACGAGGAAGAATTGGGTTGGGACTACCTTGGAGGTTCTTCTCCACGTGAAGCCAAAGCAATTAGACAAAGTCCTAGACCTGATTTCGCTCTCGAATTGAATAGAACTAAGGGTGAACGTGGAGGGCAGAAGGCCGAGGTGCCACGATTGTGGTTCAACGGCCCACTTACGGCTTCATTGCTCACAGAACCAGAAGAAAAGGGCAGAAAGAAATGTCCAAATGAAAGCACCACAAACCATGAGTCGACAAAACAACAAGAACAACAACGACGACAACAGAAAGGCAGGGAGAATAGAAACAGAAATTGAACCCAAAGATACAAAACAGGCAGGTGTTACAGAAAAGGTGACAATTGGAGTAGCACCAGCAGCAGAGGTGGAAGCTACAGTAGCAGGAGCAATAATAGCAACAACAACAACGACAAGAGAACCAGAACAAATAACACTAGAAGAAAACATACAAGACACGGTCTCCTCCACGTATCCAAGTGATGATGAGGGGAAAGCGCAAAATGCAAAAAAAAAGAGAGAGACACAGAAAAACGGAAGAAATCCAAGAAACAGCAAACACAGACACACCGATGACAACGCCAACATTATAAACACCACAAACACCAAGACCATCACAAACATCCACAACACATTCAAAGACACAACAAACTTAAAAAAAAAACTGTCACTACAACAACAACAACAACAACAATCAGCCGCACAGCAGCGGAAATTAGTGCTAGTGACGAGGGCTAATGAAAAGCTGATAGCCCTCATAGCACAAAACGAGAACACTGAGACAGAGGGGATGATCTGCAGCTCCAACACATTTAGAGTACCGGGGAGCCTAATGACGGTGCGAATGATATTAGAGACTTATACGAGCATTAAGCGGAGCTTTCTGTGTAACGGCCAGCAGATGGCTGTTAAGGGGGTTTCCGAAACAGACAGGGTGGGAGAACCACTTGACCGTAAACAGCACTAGAAGGGTAAGTGACACTCCCTGTTTTCCTTCTTTATTTCCTGGCCAGCATGGTGGTTCTTAAAGTAGGGTGTATAAATGTACGTGGCCTGGGGTCGTCGTGGAAGCAAAGGCGCTTGCGCAACAAACTCAAGTGGCTAAGTTTGAATGTAACAGCCACCAGTGAGACTAGGATCGCGGACACACGGGCCTTGGCTCCTGTTTTTGATGACTGAGATTTTCGCATCTCTTAGTAGATCGGGAATGGGGGGTGGGTGACAATGTTGTTCAGAAATGGCTTGGATCTCGAGATATGGTCGGTCTTCTTGGACCGGAAGGTAAGTCGGTGGTCCTGGACGTGAATGATAACGAAAGCAGTGCTTTTAGTCTGGTTGCAGTGTACGCACCGACTGGTGTGGGGCAGCCGGAGTTCTTCAAACGCCTAGAGGCCTTTCTAGGGACGTCTCGCTCTTTAGTGCTAGTGGACGATTGGAACGCCATTTTGGATGCACGTGTGGATTTGGTGGGGCTAGCAGATAAACATGTGGGGTGCGCAAGCTTCGCAAGCCTGTTCAGCCGTTTCCAGCTAGCGAACAGGTTCAGACTGGATTTTCCGAACACTCGAGTGTGAACATGGGCAAACAGTGTCGGGTCATCCAGATCTTATCTAGATAGGATATTTTGTAGGCCAGCAGATAGGAGTAGCATAGGGTGTTCACAATTTAAATTCGTCAACTACATAGACCACAAATTTGTGAGCTGTACGGTTGACCTAGATAGGTTTCATAGGCAGGGACCCGGATACTGAAAGCTGAACGCATCCTTCCCGCCATGTCAAGCTTTCAGAGACCGGCTTAGCAAGTTAGTCCATCGAAAGTTGACGGGTGCAGTCGTCAGCAACCGATGGTGGGGTGGGAGGTTAAAACGTGCGATTAAAGTTGGAGCTGTAGAACTTAGCAGAGAACAAGTAAAAGAGAAGACTAGAGTAGAGGGAGACATAGTTAGGAAATTAAAAGAGGCGCTCAGTAGAGGCATAATGACCAAGGTGCTGGCAGCAAGATTGGTTCTGAACCAATTTTCTAAGGCTAAGCATGAAGGTTGCATTGTCAGAACTAGGGCGTGTGCTCTAAAGCTGGAGGGAACGGAAGCTGTTCGACGGACCCAGGTGGCCGAGGCGCAACGTTTTGATTAAACTACAATTCGGTCTTTGAGGGGTCGAGACGGGCGCATGCTACACGAATCGACACACACGTGTGCGGAATTTCAGCAGCATTTTGTTGAACTGTACGGGGTGTGCTGTGGTCCGAAGGCGGAGGTGAACTTCACTTCCTACCTTGATGGTATAGCGCGGCTTTCGGTCAGGGACGTGGAGTTCTGCGAAATGCCAATGACAGCTGAAGATATACGCGACGCGTTGGCTAGTTGCATGAAGGAGAGGTCTCCGGGATTGGATGATCTGCCCTTCCAGCTTTATATACATATGTCAGACTTGTTTGGTAAGCTTTTAGTAGATGTTTACCACAACTGGCATCAGAATGGGAGAATACCGGGATCTGAGAGCCGAACATCGTTGATAACTTTAGGCCGGTAACTCTGCTAAATACAGATTACAAAATTTTGGGCAAGGTGTTAGCAAAGAGGTTGGTGCATGTTATTGACAGACTGGTGGGTGATGCGCAGTTTTGCGCTATCCCCAGCAGAACTATACACGACAACCTCCACGTCACACGATACATCATAGAGAGGGTTGATAAAGAACCTGGCATGGGCGTGGCCCTGATACATTTAGATCAATCGAAAGCTTTTGATAGGGTAGACCGTCTGTACTTGGAAGCTGTCCTCAAGGCAGCTAGTTTCGGTCCAGTTTTCAGAGGCTGGATCACTGCAATGTACAGCGGTGCTCAACTGGTACTTATTTTATCGACCCAGAATTGATAAGAGCAACGTCAACCTCGAAATGCTGCAAAGCATTGTTCCCGGCATGTTAAGAATTCAAGCCGCTCACTGCCTCATCCTCTGCTTTAATATGAGAGAAAACCACAAAAGCTTGCAGCAAGATTACGTCGAACTTATTTCTTGGCAGTTGTTTTCAATTGAGTTCCACACCCTATCAACGCAACCAATAGACCGACAAATTTCTCAAGAAACATAAGGAATATATATATATATATATA
>NC_068991.1:30421151-30430121 GCF_001194135.2 Octopus bimaculoides
ATAATATATACACATACATATGCATGCACAAAAGGTAAAACTATATATTCAAAACTTATAAACTTATTTACACATCAATATTTATGTACAGATGTATATGTATACGTGTGCCTATACACACATATAAACAGGTGTATTGTGATTATATCGTATGTTTATAAATACAATATATATATATATATATATATATATATATATATATACACACATATAGATACATATGTATATATTTGAAGTGTGTGTTTGTGTCATTACTGATATAAGACCGAAAAGAGCATATTGTGTAAAAGAAATATGTAAATGATAGACATTTCGAGCAACGCTGATATATAATCGTCAGTGATCATCTTTACTATGTGCTCTATTGACTTCGGTAGATCTAGCGAACATAGCGAATTGTTCTTGGTGGACCCGATGAACTTATCAAAGCTCATCTATAGGATTAATATGTGAGTGTACATATATATATATATATAAATACGTATACACTTACATATACACATACACAAATATGCATATAAATACATATATAAAAACATAAATAAAAACACAATCACTCAGATGCACACATATACACACACTCATACATATACGTATATATATGACTATATATATATATATATATTATATGTACGAGTTAATGTATGTTTATTTTACCTATATTCGAATTCATATTCTCCACATAAGTATTTGCATTTATTTATTTATTTATTTATTTATTTATTTATTTATGTGTTTCAGCCAAGTGGCTGCGGTCATGCTGGTGCACCACCGTGAGTATTAGTGTTATTCTTCAAAGTCCGTCCATATATTGGTGACGTGAAGCTTGGTGTCACGAAATTTAATATTTCAGTATTAATACAAACACGTACAGGCACACGCAAATACACACTCGTATATATGCATACATACATTCATATATGTATATATATATATATATATATATATATATATATATATATTATGCATATATATATATTTATGTACATACACCCATATATACATACCTCCACACATGTATATTCATAAGCATGTCTATGTGACTATATACATATATAAATATATTTATGTGTATGTATGTGTGTGTGCGTGTGTGCGTGTGTGTGTGTGTGTGTGTGTGTGTGTGTGTGTGTGTGTGTGTGTGTGTGTGTGTGTGTGTGTGTGTGTGTGTGTGTGTGTGTGTGTGTGCGTGTGTGTGTGCTCATATATAAAGCTATAAACAAACAAAATCTCCAAGTGTTATGATGTAGATGTCAAATATGTTTGTAAAGTATTTTATGAACTTTATCTCAATCAAATCGACACGAATCAGCGATCCGGTTTCTATTTACAGTTTAAATTATTTTTATTTTGTAATAGAAGGTCAATAGAAGGCCGGACACATCACAACCTGCCTTTTTCTCATCCTGGTTAATTAGTTATATTTTCACCATACATATTACCAATATGGTTTTGCATTTGATTTAGTATTTCTATAAATTAGAAATTGTGGACGCATGGAATAAGGGCCTTTCTGATCTTAAAATAATTAAGAAAAGAATTATTGAAACGTCAAACAAAAGAAACTTACAACAGTAAATTACAAAACGATACATAAGAATTGTGAAAACAGAATATTAATGTATATTATTTTGCTCCGAGCTGTTTCGCAGTCTGCCATCCTCAATGCATATGTGCGTCTGTGTATTCGTGTGCGTGAGTAGGAGGGAGAGGTAGTGAGAGAGAAAGAGAGAGAGAGAGCGTGTCCGGCATTTCATTGACTATTCCTTTGGTAGTTACAGATGTATAAGATAGTGTTTGACATGGCGTTAATTATGTTTGTAAATTGGTCGATGTAGTACATCTCCAACTAACAGCTGATGGACCGCCGGTTGCTATCATATTACTAGAGCTACAACTATTACTGGCTCAACTATTACTAAGTCGCATAACCTCCTCTTCCAGACCGCTTCTGATCTTCCTGCCCAAGTTACACCGCTCTACATGTACACCATTCAAAGATGACGTTCCTAGTTTTACTTCATACCAAACAGCGACTCGAAGATTTGCTTAAAACATCTATACAGTCTACTTAATGTTAAATCCTCAAATATTAGAACACATTACATGAACTGGAGCCCCTTTGAGTGAGCCCAACAAAATTGCCACAGGGATTAGAGGAATTAATCTTTCACCCGGTTTATCACAGCTATTTACTCCTTTAGTACATTTAGTAGAGTCCACCCTATTTCAAATAAACTTGGTCTGCGAATAAATCCCATCCCCTAACCAGTCACAGCAACTCTAAAAACGGCCATAGATGCAGGTTTTCTTCATCTAAGAACACAACAAAGCAAATCTGAAAAATTAAACCAGCTGCCCTCAACATAACAACTGCTTCAAGCTTTCATCTATCAATGTATCTTGTGTACTGAGGTCAACCTTTTCAATCGTCTGCAAACTTGCTCTGTTGACTTCTAATGTCCAAAGGTAACTACTATCGGTTCGACGAACAAACAGCATTATGCTGCCGTAGCACAGCTGGAATTTCATTTCTATATCGTGTTACTAAGGAGAGTAAGTCGTTAACATCCGCCTCTGTTAATTGAAATATGTATTTATTCTTTTATTTTTTAATTGTTTCAGTCATTTGACTGCGGCCATGCTGGAGCACCACTTTGAAGGGTTTAAGCCAAACAAATCGGCCCCATGACGTTTTTAAAGCCTAGTACTTCTCCTATCGGTCACTTTTGCCGAAACGGTCCGATACGGCGACGTAAACACACCAACACTAGTTGTCAAGCGAGGATGGAGGGACAAACACAAACACAAAAGCACACACACATTTATATAAATATATATATCGAATATATATATATATATATATATATATATATATATATATATATATATATATATATATTCGATAGGCTTCTTTCAGTTTCCGTCTACCAAATCCACTCACAGCGCTTTGCTAGGCCTAAGGCTATAGTAGAAGACACTTTCCCAAGGTGCCACGCAGTGGGATTGAACCCGGAATCATGTGGTTGGGAGGCAAGCTGCTTACCATAGAGCCACGCCTGCACCTTGCCTATAGTAGAAGCCCGTCATGGCTGCGTTTAGGATGGCCGAATGATTGAATCTTTGGGTATGCAGTTTCGACAACAGCCTCGGGTCATCTTCAGCTGTATGGTGGTACATGGAAAATATGTAGATGCCCGTCAGATCGACTGTACATAAAGTATTATTCAAAGATCTAGATTTGTCACACAATGTCGCGCATATTCTGCCAGATTATTATATTAAAGGTACAGGCGTCATTAGAAAAGTCACTCATTGATGCGAGAGAACAAGATGCACTACAACTACATTTCAAAGGATCAGCCTTGTAAAATACTATACGAGGGGGTACTGAAAAGTTCCTTGCTTCGGGTAAAAGAAAATACAGGAGAATCAGTTAATTATGATTTTATTCAACATAGTCCCCTCTCAGATTCATGCACTTATTGTAGCAGTCTTTCAGTTTTTCTAAGGCCTGTAAAAGAACTCGGAAATTTGGGCCTCCAGTCAGGTCTTTCGTGAGGCTCTTAAAACCAGGAACTTTTCAGCACCTCCTCGTACCACCATATTTCCCCCTGAGAAATATATTAAGGATTTGTGTTTAAGGAAGACATTAACCATTTATTCATACAATGTTTATCCTACAATGACTTTTTAGTTCAGTTGATCGAAGAACTGGAACACCTTTATCGAAATTGATGCGATGTCCACCCAAATCAGGATAAAACTTCTTAGTTCCAATTGGGCACTGAAACATGTATACTACAGTCATACAACTGATATCATAAAGCAAGGCATACACTCCACAACTGTCCTTCGGAAATGTATACTCTCCACCTAACGAAAAATATAATACAGAATACCGACATTGGCACTTTAGAGGATTTGGTCTCGTACAGCAATCATCTAAGTTCAAATCTTTACAGAAGCGATTTCACTTTCACACATCTTAGACCTTCAAATTAATACTAGAATTATATCTGACTTATTCTAAATGATCTGAGGCGTCGGTGTCACTTTTATTCCAGTAATGTGGTGAGGAAGACACAAAGAGCAAAAAGATGTACACCCAGCAATCTGAGGCTACACAATTTTTTCGATTCCCAATTAAGGCAGTTTTATAAATTTGAACTTCACCCGTAAAGCTATAAATCTCATTTTCAACTTCCTCTTCGAAAATGTCCAACCTGTAAACTTACTCAAAAGAAACCAATTATTTAGCAACTGTCATAGGATCAAAAATACACATCTCAAAAATTGAAACTTGTGTCTTAGTTTCAATTCTTGTATTGTAGAATAATTTCACTACAACCGCTCATAAATTGATGAGATATTTAAACACCTCCACCGCCAAATATTCTTTGGAATCTTGTGTATTTTACTTAAATATTAACTAAAATATTTGATAGAGATACTTTTTTCAGATAATTCTTTATTTACACTACAAATAGCAGATAGAAAGGCATGAAGGCAATGGCATCAAGTTTCCCTACAGACGAAACCAAAAAGAAACATCTTCATTGTAAAGTTTGTAAAATTTGGTTTACGTTAGAGAAATGACGTTGTTAAGAAAATCACGAATTTTCCCTTTTAGGTTAAACACATCGAAAATTAAGTCTTTGGACTCCTCAGAACTAATCTTCGACACCCCACTTTAACTGTTGTTGGCTATCGTAGGTTAAAAACGGAAACTTTTGATTGTTCATTTGTTTTCTTGCCAGGAAAACGATTTTATTCGTGAGAGGGCTTTTGTGTATCAAAGTTGAAAACAAATTAATATTTAAAGTTATTTATTTATTTTATTTAAAAGCTTGTCTAAAGCTGATACATCTTGACAGACCGAGGAATATATCTAATAAACTTTCTTCAAATCAATAACTAGAAAGAAATACTAGAAAAGAAAACGAACATTTAAAATATCTGCTGTTAAATTATCTTGATTGGTAGATCATGGAAAATAATTTCTCTCAGAGGCTTACATCTGAGGGATTGGGGTTCAAATTCCCTCACACAGCGTTTTGTACTCTTTTTGGAGCTGATAAAGCACAACTACAAATAATAACTTGAGGGCAACCAAAATTAACACCATCTTTTCTTTCGAACCAACGATGTTCATTTTAACTGCTAGGAATAGCACCTTAATTTCTTTAAAATTTTATTCTTAAGGTCTAAAAAGAAAAAGATGCAAATTGAGATGCACGGAAGCAGAAAATATCGTCATGGTTGGAAAATTTTAGTTCATAGTTATCTTTAATCAATGCTAGCCTGAGCTGAAAAGTAATATAAAACTTTTTGAAGAGAGAACAAAAAATTGTAACGTCTGTTGATGGTAACTATATAAAATTCAAGATGATTGTTGCTTTTACATGGTCGTCGGTATGAATGAGTTAGGAAATATTGAAAGATTGAATAAGTTCGTTGTTGTATTTTTGGAAGGTCATTTTGCAAAAATGACACACCCACTGGCTCTCTTTCACTTCTACTCCTCCTCTTCCTCTTCCTCCTCCACCTCCTCCTCCTCCTCCTCCTCCTCCTTCTTCTTCTTCTTCTTCTTCTTCTTCTTCTTCTTCTTCTTCTTCTTCTTCTTATTATTATTATTATTATTATTATTATTATTATCATCATCATTATTATTAAGTTGGTGAGCTAGCAAAAGCCGTTAGTATGCCGGACAAAATGCCTGGCAATATTTTGTCTGTCTTTATGTTCTGAATTCAAATTCTGCCGAGGTCAGCTTTGTTTATCTTCCTTTCGGGGTCGATAAAACAAGTACCAGTTGAACACTGGGGGCCGATGTAATCGACTTATATTCTCCCCGAAATTGCTTACCTTGTTCCAAAATTTGAAACTTGCGTTGTTCGAATGCAAAATGGTCACATTCCAAATATTCTTTTGTATGGTCAACTAGTACAGGTATTCCGCGGTAAAGGAAGACGCATCCTTAGAAGTAAGGATATGTTGAAACATTCACTAAAATCCTTAGAGTCTAATTTAATATCTTGGTAAAAATTATTGCCTAGATCTGTCTGAGTGGCGTAGAATGTGTCATGATGAATTTATACAATTTAAGTTGGGAACAGAACAATAACAGAATTTTATGCGGCAGTCAACAGATGCATTTACGCAATCCCAAGCAAAATTAAACTTATCATTGTCCCCATTGTGACTTCATAGCAAAATCCATATCTATACTCATTATATTCACGTATCCATCGCAAATAGATACAACTCCTGTTATTCTTAATCATTTTCGATAAAATAAAGTAGTAAATAAAACACTGGAGTCGATGTAATTGGCGAAACCCTTTTCATAAAATCGCTGGCCTTGTACCTTTATCAGAAAGAATTAGATAAAAGATAGAGTCGAAAATAAAGCCGTTATGTTGTTTCGGCTCTTTACATTCTGGATGAACTCTGCTCTTCATTCTTACGGTGTGAATGAAACAAAGTACCAGTCCACTACTGGAGTCAATACTTGCCTCTCTAAGTAAAGCAGAATCATTAGCACGCCGGACAAAACGCATAGTGGTATTTCTTCCGGCTTTACCTTTGAGTCAACATTCCACCGAGGTTGACTTTTCGGGGTTGATAAAATAAGTACCAATTGAGCACTAGGGAAACGACTTACCCCCTCCTACCAAAATCCTGGCTTTGTGCCAAAATTTGAAATCAATATAAGCCTCTTCACAAATTTCTGACCTTGTGCCTGTATCGGGAATGATTGTACAACGTGAATAAAAATAAATTTCTAAAAGGACTTTTTAAACAAGCTGAATTAAATGATGTGTAATGTAATAAATTGAATATCGTTTACAGTTGAAATTAGTGCAATGCATATGAAAGCAAGCAGAAAGAAGGCGACTCCTGAAACACATGTTAGGTTGAGACTGAACCATAGGAATCAGGCAGCTTATATATCATTTCAAAATTTGAAGAATTCTCAGTCTAATTCTTTTAGAAGATTTATATTAATTATAAACTGTATATTCAAGCACTTTGCCAGTTGTATATACACCATCAAATAATCTCTCACTCCCTTGCTACTCACTCAATCTCTCCCTCTTTTTCGCACGTTGTGTTGTTTTAAATTTGGTTTATTCTGAAGGAATATATATATATATATATATATATATATATATATACACACACTCGCACACACACTCACACACATATATTTATATACTCTTTTACTTGTTTCAGTCATTTGACTGCGGCGATGCTGGAGCACCGCCTTTAGTCGAGAAAATCGACCCCAGGACTTATTCTTTGGATGCCTAGTACTTATTCTACGGGGACGTAAACACATCGCCATCGATTGTCAAGCAATGCTAGGGGAGGGGGACAAATACAGACACACAAACACATACATACATATATATATATATATACATATATACGACAGGCTTCTTTCAGTTTCCGTCTTCCAAATCCACTCACAAGGCTTTGCTCGGCCCGAGGCTATAGTAGAAGACACTTGCCCAATGTGCCACGCAGTGGGAATGAACCCAGAACCATGTGGTTGGTAAGCAAGCTACTTACCACACAGCCACTCCTGCGCCTGGTACTCCGTCGGTTACGACGACAACGGTTTAAGTCGATCCGATCAACAAAACAGCCTGCTCGTAAAATCAACGTGCAAGCGACTGAGCACTCTACAGACACGCGTACCCTTAACGTAGTTCTCGGAGAGATTCAGCGTGACACAAAATGTGACAAGGCCGGCCCTTTGATTTACAGGTACTATTCATTTTTGCCAGTTGAGTGGACTGGAGCAATAAGAAATGAAATGTTTTGTTCAAGGACAACGCGTCACCGGTTTTTGAACTCAGACCTTACGATCGTGAGCCGAATATCCTAACTACTAAGCTACATGCCTTCACATACACACACACACACACACACACACACACACACATACACACATGCATATATGTACGAGTGAGTCGGTAAACGAAAAAAGGTGGCACTCAACACATTTCGTAGGAGTCAAACATAGTATTTCATAACAGTTTGATTAGGTTCCATTAAAGTGCATTTGAATGCTTTTCAGGAGAGATATTTGTTAATTTCAAAGAAGTACAAAACTCTAATCGCCTTAAAAATGGGATCCTCCAACTTTAATGCACTTGTAGCACTCTAGACATTTCGTGAAATTCCCATGAATGTCCTCCAAGAAGAAGATGCCCAGGGCAATTGTCACAGCCTCCTTCAGCTTGATTAACAACGAAAAGTCACAGCGAGCAAGGTCTGGACTGTAGGGAGGGTGAGGGACAGTTTTGATACATACACATGTTCTTCAATTAACAGGATTCACAGGGTGGAATTGTGGACTAGTGTGTTTTCCTGCTGCCACTAAGCTGAGTGGAAGAACTCTGACCTTTTGCGATGAAATTTCCTCCTGAACTCCCTCAAAACCTCCACAAAATACTCTTTGTTGACTATTTGGCAGAGGATGTACGTGATTCCCTTACCGTCGAAAAAGGGGATCATCATCAGCTTCCCGATGGATTTGTTTTGTCTGGGCTCTTGCACAAAACATACTCAAAACAACATCAGCACAAAACATACTCGGCTCAAACAAATTAATTCATAAGCAATCTGGAGTATTTCATAAGTTTCTGTAGCGTCTTTGTCCAGTTAAACACGAAATTAAATACTGCATAGCGAACTTCCAAATCGTCTTCACGTCCCGACTGCATTCTATAAACTGGTCAGCTGTGACAAGCAGTGTTTAGTTGAGTTTGTTGAAAATGCTGTTACAGCCGTTTCCTCCTGCCTGTCAAAGCTTCCTTCAGCTTGGAAGAAATAGAGACGTACCAGCATTACCCTGCAGCACGCTTGAACAGTTATGATCTCTTCTTATGGAACCATCGGTTGCGTTATTAAATCACATTCACTGATTTATGCACACACACACACACACACACACAC
>NC_068991.1:30430174-30433315 GCF_001194135.2 Octopus bimaculoides
TATATATATATATATATATATATATATATGGTTGGGAAGCAAGCTTCTTATCACTTAAGCAGTCTTGTGCCTACGTGTGTGTTTTGAAAACTTTAAATTTCATATTTCCTTCCAACTAATGGTTTGATGATACTGTTATCAGGCACGCTTGAAGGTCTTTGTGGTTATACTATGATTCTGGTTTGGTGAAACGTAACGATCAGTTATTGTTTGATATATGCATCGTATCCTGCGACAGGTCTGAGTGTTGTGAATTGATTGGAATTTGTATATATTTGATAAGTGCTGAAAAGACTATTTTCGTAGAGTTAGGTCTTTTTCGAGATGATGGGTTGCTTCCTTTGCGAAGGATAAATTAACCACTCACTCAATGATGCTAAGACGAACGTTTATTACCATGTTGAAAGAATTATATTAAGGATCGTTCTTTGAGGCTTTTCGTCCGTCTTCACGTTCTGAGTTCAAATTCTGCCGGGGTCGACTTTGCCTTTTATCCTTTCATAGTCGATAAAATTAGTGTCTGTCAAGTACCGGGGTCGATGTGATCGACTTCCCCTTACCTCAAAAACTGTTGGCCTTGTGCCAAACTTTTTAACCATTATTGCAATGACCTGATATTGGTACGACTGTTAAGAAGTTTCCGATATAAATTGGATGAAATACTTGATTTTCTATGCAATGGATTTGTCTTGGATCGTGGCCAAATAATTTGAAGCGTAAATATTTTCATCAATATCAGACCAACATCAACACGAGTTGCCTCCCTTTCTTATGCATGTGTTATACAAAGAGTACTAAAAAACAAGTGGAGGCGCATTGGCCCAGTGGTTAGGGCAGCGGACTCGCGGTCATAGGATCGCGGTTTCGATTCCCAGACCGGGCGTTGTGAGTGTTTATTGAGCGAAAACACCTAAAGCTCCACGAGGCTCCGGCAGGGGATTGTGGTGAACCCTGCTGTACTCTTTCACCACAACTTTCTCTCACTCTTACTTCCTGTTTCTGTTGTGCCTGTAATTCAAAGGGTCAGCTGTGTCACGCTGAATATCCCCGAGAACTACGTTAAGGGTACACGTGTCTGTGGAGTGCTCAGCCACTTGCACATTAATTTCACGAGCAGGCTGTTCTGTTGATCGGATCAACTGGAACCCTCGACGTCGTAAGCGACGGAGTACCAACAACAACAACTAAAAAACAAACAAAGCAATATTTTTGCAAGTGATTTGACGAAAACACCACGTTCTGAACATGGTTGTAAATAGATGAATATGTAACACATTTTCTAACGTTTATTTTTGTTTTCATTATATGAGCAATTCGTGATATCCTGTTAATAAATCATATTTCAACGTGTTCAAGAATACTTTTTTCTTTACGCTTGAACAAACAGTAACTTGAAACTTGGAGTTACGTTGAAGAAGATTCAGCTTCTACTATTGTGTGTGTGTGTATATATATGTGTGTGTGTGTGTCCCAATGTGAATGCATTAGAATCTCTGTATAAATATCTTATAATTTGTTTACAATAATTTTAATCGGATCCCTTCCACGCATATTCCTATATACGTCATACCTTTATCTTTCTTTCTTTCTGTTGAATGAATTGACTTGGAATACTTAATAGTATTTATCCAAATCAAGGACAGTTCTTTAAAAGCATTATCTACTAGATCCAGTTTTGATTTCTAATTGAATTGCAAGGTCCCAGTTGATTGGTATTTATGTTGCTGATCCTAAGGAATTGAAAGGCAAAGTGGTCCTTTGTAACATTTGAAATTTGAGAGTAAAGAGTCGAAAGCAAGCACTGCAAAGTTTTCCCTTTCTTTGCTGTAACAGTGCTCACAGTTTACAATCTTTACAACAGATTTCTCTTCTAGACAAATAAGTCGATGGCAGAATTAGTATAGCATTTTATTTATCCTTTACGTTCTTAGTTCAAATCCTTCGAATGGATTTAACTGAATAATCCCATCCAAACGAGTTACTAAAAAAACATGCGGTATCCTACCTTTCTGCTTATACCGTGATCCCCCTTCTTTCTCGATTCAAGTCCTGCAGAGGTCAATACTGCACTATATTCCTCTAATCCTGTTTAAATATCAGTCATATTGAGGGACAACTCAGTCGATTAACTTTACAATTTAAAGATCTCGTCGAAAAATAGTTATTGTTGTTCTTGATGATATTGTGGTCACAATTG
The DNA here is from genome assembly GCF_001194135.2 of Octopus bimaculoides. Lineage (NCBI taxonomy): Eukaryota > Metazoa > Mollusca > Cephalopoda > Octopoda > Octopodidae > Octopus > Octopus bimaculoides. Next base: position 30,432,372 of record NC_068991.1, read on the forward strand.
TAGTATAAGCCCAGGTCCGGTTTGGCCTAGCAGCTTCATAATAAAAACGGTCCAGCTGTGACCAGGCATTTATTTTATCTTATGGTTTTTATTTAGCGTAAAAGTAATACAGTGAAAATTATTGAATCGATAGAGCTTGATTTGAAGAAAACCGAGCTGATATTTCTTGGAACTACAGCGACTATGTAAGCAGGGCTATGGTTTGTACGGTTTGTACGGTTTGGAAGAAACTGAATGTAGACAATACCATAATAACAGAGTGACTCATTAGCTCCCTTCTAAGAAATAAGAATTCTATACAGATGTTGAGTACTCTGTCTTAACTTTGTCACCCACAACATATATGTATGTATGTATGTATGTATGTATATGAGAGTGTGTGATTGTAAGCGGGTGAGGGAAAGAGAGGGAAGAAAGCGGGTGTGTGAGGGAAAGAGAAAGGGATAGAGAGCGGTGTAGAGGGAGAGAGAGAGAGAGAGGAGTAGAGAGAAAGAGAATGGTATGAGTGTGGGAATTTGTATTCAAAATTTTACAGATTCAGCTTCTTGTATGCTTTTATTTACGTCTATTAACCAAAAAGAAAGGAAAACGGAAGAGCGTGATTTTGCAAGCGACTTTATGGGTGTATATGTGGGGTGGGGATGCGATGTGCTTAGAAAATAATGAAACCTCTTTCTTTATGTGAGCAGAAGAAACGAATGAAATTTTACAGAATAGTTTTTTTTAAAAATTAAGAAAGGAACGCAATGTGGATTTTTGCTTTTAATACTGTGTGACCAGTTCTCAGAAGTGTCTTCGCTGTTTAATAATAAACCAATGAAAATGATGTTCTAATAAGTGAAAAGAAATTTGAAAAAAAAACAATCTTATAAGAAAAAAAAAACAACAAACAGACCCACCCATTCCCACCGAAATATGTTCAATAAAAAGAATTTGAATAACAT
>NC_068991.1:30433951-30434389 GCF_001194135.2 Octopus bimaculoides
CTACAAAAACGGTTATAAATGCCTACATTATAGGTTTTTTGTATAGTGTATGTTGCTGCACAAAGAGAGATGGACTCAATCCTGAAAACAAAAGGCGCAGATTTTCACAGAATGGGAACAAATTTTAGAACTTCAGATATCTGATAAATTATCCCACTTTGAGGGCAAGAGAGACAATTGCGGATTCTTCATAAATTTATTTATGTCAGATTTTTATATCATGTGTTCTCTCATGTCGATAAAGACACAATTTTGAAATTGATGAACACACACACACACAGACACACACACACACACACATACACGTATATATACACATACTCAAACATACAGAAACATAGGCGTATATATACACGTACCCAAACACACACACATATATACATGTACACGCATACATATATGTATATATATATATATATTTATATATATATATATATA
>NC_068991.1:30435350-30437163 GCF_001194135.2 Octopus bimaculoides
ACACAAACATATATATATATATACATATACATATATATATACATATATGAATATATATATATCATATATACATATGTATGTATGTATGTATAAACATCTAAATATATATCTGTGTATGTGCATATGCGTATGCGGGTGTGTATATACTCATATTATCGATCATTAAATGGTACAATAATTATTTGTCTTTTATTATATACTTCGTTTTCACATGTTAACGTAAGAGAGTAAATGTAACTGTTATCATTGTTTTTGCTGTAATTATTATTATTATTATTATTATTATTATTATTATTATTATTGTTGTTGTTGTTGTTGTTGTTCACTTTTTGTGTCTTTCATATAAATTTTATTACCGCTTTCATAAAATGCTTGTCTTTTCATTATTATTATTATTGTTATTATTGGCGTTCTTCAGTGTGTAAAGTGCATTTGTATTCTTGTATCCATTACAAGACAATGGTTTTGTAGATGTGTGGGCCTTTGTTTCCGTTTGCATTGTTATTGATATTTAACTTCATGAAATATTTTGCCATTATTATACTGTTAACGCAAAGAGTATACGCAAAATGTATACCTTGTTGTTGTTGATTTTGTTGTTATTGCTGTTGTTTGCTTTTGATGCCTCGTCATTTTTTGAATGCGCTTTGTGTCATAATTGTTTTCTTTATGTTTCACCAAAATATGTATTTCATGCAAAAAATGTTTTACGTAAACGCTCATAAATACATATGGATTCATATACGCATAAATATGTATTACGTGACAGAGAGAGGTAGAGGGAGAGAGAGAACGAGAGGGAGTATGTGTGTGTATGTATGTATGTTAGTGTGTGTGTGTGTGTGTGTGTGCGTGTGTGCGTGTATGTGTAAGTACCAGTGTTTAACAAAACAAAATAACAGTAATCACATTAGTTTCAGCCATCTTTGGACACGCTCCATTACCATTTCATGTTTCGTATAGCCACATGTGGCTACAACTATCATAATCATTAGCAATCATTATTCTAAGTATCATTGGCATTAATCAGTTCTTGAAGGTCTAGCTGTTCATTTTCTCTCTTTTGAAAGTTTTTGTTCAGTATTTTGTAAACAGTATTATAATTAAGACGGTTTTTTTAATTAAAAAAAGATGTATGCAGTTCATTAATTTCCATCTTATTTTTTTTCTTTTTGCCAACACTCAGTCCCGCCAGTTTTCTCCACATAATCTTCGTAGAAGATATCTTAATGGATGGGTAAGTTCCAGGCAAATCTTCACAATCTTAAAAGTGCTATGTTTCTTGCTGCTGTTTCTGTTACTGTAGAAGAATGTAGCAGCAGTTGTAGTAGACATAATCGCAGTACTACTGATAATCAAAATAATAACAATAATAATAATAATCACTCTGTGTGTATGTAATCCTTGTTATCCATTTCAAAATGTCCTCCTTCGTTCGTTTTTTGCCTTCTTTTGTAAATCTTTGTGTTTATTTTATTTATATATATATTTCACTCTTTTTTTAAAATGTATTCATGTTTTTTTTTTTTTAAATTCGTTATTTACAACAAATGTTTCTTTGTTCTCAGTTCTCACTTAAAAGAATGTCTTCTCTTTTCCTCTTTTCATTTATTTATATATTTTTTAAAATTTGCTATTTTCCTTGTTTGAAAAAAGCTTTAAATGCTTTCGAGGAAAATAAAATGGAGAAGTTTGTCTTGTTTTTGTGGGATTTTTTCGTTTGTTTCGTATATTTTATGCCGTGTTGGAAACATTTACCAGGTTTCCCAAAGACGCTGTCTCAGAAAACTGAAAAATAAAAAAAGAAAAATGT
>NC_068991.1:30437352-30438342 GCF_001194135.2 Octopus bimaculoides
ATATTGCGAAAGTTTGTGGGAGAAGCTGGAAAATGGAATTATCAAAGATAAATTACAGTTTCTTATATTTACAGAAGACCAAACATTTGTAGACGTGAAGGCATTAAACAAGAAATATCATACTTGCTAGAATCAATATTACACTACATAAATGACAATATATTTTCTTTTACCCCCATACACACCCGAATATCGTCCATAGAATTTAGGAAAATGATTTTCGATTCTCATCGTGACGAAAGCCTTAATTTGATCTTGGTAAGATTTGGCGCCAGAATTTCAAGAAAGATGACTTCGGAAGTTTAATACGGAGACTTTAGTTGATCTACTGGACGCAGTTTGGTAGATTAATATACAACGATGCCTTGACAGGCATCGGTTCGATTTGTAAGCAAGGAATATAAAGCTGAAATCGATAGTTGGCAATGTCAAATATATGAATGAGAATAATAATATATTATGCTCAGCTTTACCGTTATCAGCACAGTATAGGATGAGATTGGAGCGCAACTTAAAGGCAACTAGGGAAGGATTTAAAGTTGATATATTAATGGGATGTAATAATAAACAGGGTTCAGAAAGAATTCGATGAAACTGATGAAGATTGATAGAGGTAACAATAAGTCTAGAGGACAATATGTGTACGAGCAACGTGCATAAATGGGAACATATATGCAAATAGTCCAGATGCCTACAAGTAAGGTAAGAGAGAAAGAAACGTGTGTAGAAAGAATGATATATATATATATATATATTCTTGTTTTAGTCGTTTGACTGCGGCCAAGATGGAGCAACGCCTTTAGACGAACAAATCGATCCCAGGACTTATTCTTTATAAGCCTAGTACCTATTCTATTGGTCTCTTTTGCCGAACCACTTTGTTACGGGGACGTAAACACATCAACATCGGTTGTGAAGTGATGGGGGGGGGGAACAAACAAGGACGCACATACAAACATACAAACATATATATATATATATATATATATA
>NC_068991.1:30438950-30441450 GCF_001194135.2 Octopus bimaculoides
ATATATATATATATATATATATATATATATATATACATATATATATAATATACATAGATGTATATATATATGTAACATATATATGTGTGAGTGTGAGTGTGTGTATGCATAAATAATATATATTTCATATACATATAATTGTAGATACGCACACAAAAGTATGCAAAATCTTAAACAAAGGACAATGTGGAAGCTGTTACACAGTCATTCGGACTGTAAAAATTGGCTCCAAATCTCCCTCAAATGTTGCGATGATTGTGGTTAAAATACCATTGACGACAGACCCAACTTTCAGACGTTGAGCTGGGGCTCATCAAGCAACAGGAACTACAGCAATAAAAACAGCTGCAACAACAAAGACAGCGCTCCATACACTCTCTGTAGTCACACCGACACAGTGAACTGCATGAAACGGTTTTACATATATTTTTCGCCCTTATTCAAATTCTGAGTTCAAATTCGGCCGAGGTTGACTTTACCTTTCATTCTTTCGGAGTCGATAAAATAAGTACCAGTTGGATAATGGGATCAATGTAATCGACTTAGCGCATTCCCCGAAATTTCTGGCCTTGTGCCAAAATGTGAAACCAATACACACACACACACGCACACACACACACACACATTTATATATATGTATATATAGTTGAAATTTACAGAAGTACAAAAGACGAAGACAGGTGTATAAACAGCAAGTAGGTGTAGTAGTTTGACGCTCGGTAAGGTGAGAAAGTCTTTTACCTTTCGAGCCTATGCTTTCCAAGAGAAAGGAACACGAGGAAATAAACAGGAGAACAAAACACTTTTGGAATTAGCAGTCGATCATAGGTCGTCAAGTATGAAATTTCTAGAAAAGAAAACTGTTTGCTAGTGTTTTATAAATACAAGAAATAGTTTTATTTATCAAAGTATGCACCCGTATTGTTAATACACTTTTCCCATTTCAGCGGCAGCTTGTCCAGCCTGGAAATGTAAAAGCCTGGTAATCTAGAGTCAATAAAATCTTGGAAGGCCTGTTTTACAGCATCGTCGGAATTTAGTTTTTTTCTTATCAAAACGTTATCCAAATTCTGGAAGAAGTGATAGTCAGTGGGGGAAGAATAGGTGTGTATGGTGGATGCTGGAGAACTTCCAACTCCAGCTCCTGTAGTTTCGCCAATGTCATATTTGCAATGTGTGGTCTGGTGTTGTCTTGCAATAAAATAGGGTCTGTTGGCTAATATAGGCTGTTTTTTTTTTCTAAGTTTCTACACCATTTGGTCCAAGTCGCTGCAGTATACTTTGGCCGTGATTGTGAGCCAGGTTTAATGAAATCATAATGGATCACACCTGCGCCAGACAGCCAAACACACACCATCAGCTTCTTTTGATGAATTTTGCTTTGGTGGTTTGTGTTTGTCCAATCATTGTGCTGAACGTTTACAGTTGTCGTATTGGATCCTTTTCTCACATGGTACAATTCGATTCAAAAATGATTCATTTTTGTGACAGGAAAGTAGCATACTGCAGGCTTCCAAACGTTGCCGTTTCTGATTTTCAATGAGTTCATGTGGAACCCGACAATTGATGGTGGTATTTCGTCTGTCTTAACGTTCTGAATTCAAATTCTGCTGCTGTCATCCTTTCGGGGTCCAAGTTCCAGTTGAGCACTGGGTTCAATGTAATCAACCTACCCTTTCTCCGAAATTGCTGGCCTTGTGCAAAAGTTGGAAACCAATATGTATGACTACATACATACGTTCAAAAGGAGAGAGAGAGAGAGAGAGAGAGAGAGAGAGAGAGAGAGAGAGAGAGAGAGAGAGAAAGAGAGAGAGGAAGATAATTATGTGTATTCTGGTTGACACGTGCAAGTTTCAAAGTGATTACTACATGCTTGTGTTAAAAGTATGTTGAGTGCACAATAATGTGTGATTATGTAATTAGATCTCTAGCAGGGTTTCGTGTAGATAACCGAACGGATACTGACGACTGGTGGCGGATGGTTAGCAGAGTTTGGAATGTTTCAAAAATAATAATTATCGATAAGTATGCCTGAAATTACAGCATGGATTTAATTGCGTAGTTATACGCACACACGCGCGGCGTGCATACACATTCGTATCTACCCCTTTCTTTCTTTCACCCTCTCTCTGTACATACACACTCATACAAACACACACACACACACACACACACACAATATGTACATAAGGTTCGAATATGAATGTAGGAACTTTATTGTTACCAATTTAGAAAATATGAAACATAAAAGCTGTTACCTGTGTGTGTGTGTGTGTGTGTGTGTGTGTGTGTGTGTGTGTGTGTGTGTGTGTGTGTGTGTGTGTGTGTGCGTGTGTGTGTGTGTGTGTGTGTTTGTGTGTGTGTGTGTGTGTGTGTGTGTGTGTGGTTGTGTACACAACCACATTCACACACTCACATACACATATGTGTGTTTGTAAGCTTTCAGGTTTGCAAACAGGAGAAAAAGCACTGAAAGTTGCGGTGTTTCACAGACCCAGAA
>NC_068991.1:30446528-30448509 GCF_001194135.2 Octopus bimaculoides
CACAGCAAGCGAGAGCAAGGGCATATATAGATGTATATGTATGTATATGCATATGTATATATATATATATATATATATATATATATATATATATACACACACACATGTTAGCTGATTGAACTTCACGCTACCGATTATTCTAACGAATACACTGAATAACCGGCAGCGTAAAACTCAGAGTTACGATTCAAGAAATTTCAGAATTTTAATGCTTCCTCTCTCTCTGTCTCTGTCTCTCTGTCTCTCTGTCTCTCTCTCTCTCTCTCTCTCTATATATATATATATATATATATATATATATATATATATATATATATATATAAATATACATATACACACATATATATACATATAGCATAACGTGAAGTTCAATCAACAAATATGTATGTAGTATACTGTGTATGTATGTATGTATGTATGTATGTATGTATGTATGTATGTATATATATATACATACATACACGTATATATATTCCCTTCGTCTCTAAATATCGGTAATATATATACACGACAAAAGGACTCTATACTGTGTCGAGACCTTTCTGCAAATATATATGTGCGAGGGCGCGTTTATATATCTAGCCATATAAACACACACACACACACACACACACACACACACACACACACACACATATATATATATATATATGCACATAAATACATACATACATACAAACATATATACACATACATACACAATGATGGATATCTATATTTGTCTAATGAAACACATAATCACAGACACGATATTGTATTACATGTTTCAGTCAGAACTCGAGGTCTTAGAAAGAAACCGAAAACGGATTCAGGAAGAATCAGTCAACTACTTGACAGATCCTTACCTATTGGAAGAAACATTGAGAAACTCAAGGCAAAAAATCTACGAGAAATCTTATTGTTTGTACACTTTGGGCTTCAGTATTTGATGTAAACATGGACCAAATTCTTCTTTAAAATGACATACCTCATGCAGCAGAAAGAATGCTCTACATGAGTACCCGAACTGATATACTCGATATATATTCTACAACAACACACGCTCACCTGACAGAGACACTGGTATTTTCGAAACCAGTGCAGATGCTTTGCAAGGCAAGACACTTGCTCCTTTGCTATTTAATACCAGCCTGGTCAAAGGCCTTCACGATTCACTTAATAAAAACAAAGGAGTCAGCTTCATTCCAGCCGCAACAACATACACAGAATATACTGATGATATCACTCTCTACACAGGAATCATTTCAGAAGCTCCATATTATTGAAAATGGAGAAGTAGATATTGATCTTTACTTTAATGCCTGAAACACTCAATATGTGTATTATAACCAAGGAGGCCCCGTGAATATAACCACAGAGACCTCTTTCTAATATCCGTACATAAAAATGTACACACATAGGAAAGAGTGGAAAAATCCGTCCGCAAAATGTTAAGTACTTCTTTATAGATTAAATATCATTTGAAATATCATATAGGAGGGTCTTTAAAGAATTAGCACCCGTTCTTTTGTTGAATCCGGACTGCCCTACAGGTCTACTAATTGTCTGCACACCAAACTCCTGGAGCTGATGTTTGACGACGCTGATCTCTGTTGTTGATTGAGGAACGGAGCCCAGTACATCTCGGAGTAGCGGTCAACAAACCATGAAATGATCCAAGAATAGGAATTCCACCTTCGTTTTTTGCACACAACATAGAAAGAATGGGTTTACATTCTAATTATACTTATATCGAGTATTTATATTTAAATGTGTATGTATGTATGTATGCATGTATGTATGTATGCATATATGTATGTATGTGTGTATGTATGTAAGTGTGTGTCTATCTATCTATCTATCAATCCATCCATCCATTCATCCATCCTTCTATCTATCTATCTATCTATCTATCTATCTATCTATCTATCTATCTATCTATCTACCTATCTATCTATCTATATATATATATATATATACATACATACATATATATATATAT
>NC_068991.1:30448633-30455536 GCF_001194135.2 Octopus bimaculoides
TATATATATACACTATGCGGAATTATGATGGCTGGTATGATCGAACCGAGCCATCCCCATGACAGTCAGATGACAGTCTCAGCCGGAAGACATGTAATACACTGAGTAGTTAAAGAGGTTTTGTGGTTTATAGTTAATCAGTGCATTCTTCACGTTGTTAATTACTGTTACAGAATATATTTATCAAGTGCATGAATGAGTATCACCAGAGTGACTTAGCCTAGATGCACAGCGAATGAGAGAACTTCAATGTCGTCCACCGACCTGCTACAAAAAAATTAATTAATATCCTTCAAATTACACTCAACTATCGTGTATAAGGTCAGCGTACCACTAAAAAATGAGATGGTCACGACGGGAGTGACCATCTCATTTTCGTACTCCATCATAATTGTACTCATAATTGTACTCGATCATCGTTGACGTGTTAAATAACAATAACAAACCTAGAAGTCTTCAGAAATACCACTTTAACTTTACAAGGGTATATTCCGCAGTCGTCAAACTTGAAGATATTCTTTTATTCTTATATTTGTTTCAGTCATTAGACTGCGACCATGCTGGGGCACCGCCTTTGAATTTTTGTCGAGCGAATCCACTCCAGTCTGGTACCAGTCTGGTACTTCTGTCCGTTACCTTTTGCCGAAACGCTAGGTTACAGACCCTAAAGACAACAGCACCGGTTGTCAAGCAGCGGTGGCGGACGCACAAACACATACACACGACGGGCGTCTTTCTATCAAATCTACTCACAAGGTTTTGGTCGGCCTGAGGATATCGCAGAAGGCACTTGCCCAAAGTGCTGGGCAGTGGACCTGAATCCGGAATCCCATGACTGATATGCAAACTCCTTACCATACAGCCATGCCTGTGCCTGTCAACCGTTTAGTTAGATATTCCTTCTATATTCATATATGGAGATGACACAAGTTCATAAATATCGAGGGAAGTTAACATAATCGATAGCTGATCGATAGTATTGAACAGTTCAATACCTTACAATTACTATACGTCCTGAAAAGATGGAAACAAGAAGTTCACCAGAGACGAAATTTGAACTCAAAACGTAATGGTTTCAAGTAAATATTGCATGGCTCACGTAAGTCTTAGCGGTGTGGTTCAACAAAAGATTAGTTGTAGGGCTTAATTGATCCTTAGTAGTGTTGTTTAACTGAGGCTTAAGTGTGTAGCCCAACTATAAACTTCAATGCATCGCTCATCTAAGCTTTGGCTGATCTACTCTTCCTATATTAAGTCCAAGAAAGGGGTTAGAAACCATTACTTCACCGTCTCTGCTACATACTGCATTCTCAAAATATATCTTAATATAAACTGTACAGAATCATTTCAACTAATGTTGCTGTTGCTGTCGTTGATCAGTCAGAACTCTGATCTCCAAAGTATTCCAGCCGTGACCATCACGTCGTCTTCGTTAGATGCAATTTCTCTGGATTTATTTCACCCAATATATTGTGTAGTGTAATGTAATTTTGGAAGTTTAACACGGCTATTCTCATAACTCCAACCGAGTCCCAGCACTAACGCTCAAAAGGATTAGTTGTAGGGCTGAACTGATCCTCAATAGTATGGCTTAACTGAGGCTTAGGTGTATAGCCCAACTAAAGCAGAGCTGCATGATTCATCTGAACTTAGCTGTATGGTTCAACTAAGTCTTTAATGCAAGGCTGATTTAAGCTTTAGCTGATCTACTCTTCCTATATTAAGTTCAAGAAAGGGGTTAGAAGCCATTTGATCTGGGTCTGCATGGAATGTTAAGGAATTGTACCAGAAAGGTCGCTGCTGTGAGAATTCACTCAGTACTACTGCTGCTTCTGCTAAAGGTACAACGGTCACTTTTTCTACTGCTGCAAAAATCAACTATACTGCTATTACTGCTGCTGCTATTGCTATAGTAGCGATACCTTATAACAAATTATGAAAATAAGTAGGAAGCAGTAAAATGTTGGAGCCAAAATAACAGCAGAAAAACTGCTCTAGTCCATTCGTCATCATCATCATCATCATCAATATCGTGATCACGATCACTTTCACCACAATCACCGTCATCACACCCGCCACCATCATCACCATCTCCACCATCACCACAACGACGACACCACCATCGCCATCATAACCATCACTCCATCTTATCACTAAAATTATCCGTGAAGAGAAATTTCCCTGAATGTTTAGATGGATGGACCTGTTCTTCGTACAGTGTGGTTATTTGAGATTTCAAAATAAATATAGAAGTGGTGAGGTAGAGACGGTGGTGTTGGGAGTGTGTGTGTAGGGGGGAGGCTGAAGATAAAGGAAAGATGGTTGTGGTGGGAAGAGAGTGTGTGGTGAGGGGACGGTCTGCGATCAGCAAATGAAAAAAAATTTATAATAAATAAGAAAAGTAAAGGAATGGAATGGAAGGGTTTAGAAGAAATACAGAAGGAAACGAGTGAAAAAGGAATGAAAGAATCACATACTGAAGAAATGAATAAATAAATAAAAAAAGGAATTTATGAAGGAGGGACTGAATGAAAGAAGAGAGTAAAAACAAGAAAAAGAAGACTGCAAGATGGGAAGGAAGGAAGGAAGGAAGGAAGGAAGGAAGGAAGGAAGAAAGAAAGAAAGAAAGAAAGAAAGAAAGAAAGAAAGAAAGAAAGAAAGAAAGAAAGAACATATAGACTGACAGACCGACAGACAGTAGTTTTGAAGTGGTAAAAAAGAGAAATAATAAGATAGAGAATCGATGAGAAGGATGAAAAAGGAAACCAATATGAAGGATAAGAAGGGAGGCAAATGAATTAACAAGGAATAAAGGAGGGAGAGAGAGAGGAAGTGGGAAAGAAACTGATGGAGGAAATGAGAATGAGAATGAGAGAGAGAGAAGGTGAGTAAGAGGAAGTAAAAAGATGAAGTAATGGTGGGAAAGAGATTAAAGGGAAGAAAATGTGAATGAGTGTTGAAAAGAGAGGAGGAGAGGAGAGAAGATTGAAGAAAACTAGGATTTACGATATGGAGAGGAAGAAGAGAGGAGGATGGGAGGAAGATGGAGTAGAAGAAATGGAATAAAAAAAGGACAAGAAAAGAAAAAGAAAAAGTACAAAATAATGAGGAACAGGGAACAAGGCAAGTGATTGGTGGAGGGGGGGATAATGGTGTAAATAGTAAAGAGAAGGAAAGGAGGATAAAGAAGAGAAAAAGTTGGGAAGGAAATAAACCAAGCTGGAATAAAAAAAAAAAACTTCTCCCTACCGTCTAACGCCCTCTACAGGCACACAAACGTACAAAGTCAGCAGTGGGTCTGCGTGTGTGTGTGTGTGTGTGTGTATTAAGTCAGAGGCTGGCAAGGATATTTGATAGCCATGCAATTAAGATTAAGATTGGACAAGTGTCGCCAGTGATATAAAGCGGTTTTCTGTATAAGGGAGAAAGGGAGGAGGAAGGAAGGAAAGAGAGAATAAAAGATAAATAGACAGAAATCGAGAGAGAGACAAAGAGAGAGAGAGAGAGTCTATAATGCTGGATTACTTCGTTTGCTGGATTGTCTGTTTTTGTTTTTCTTTTTGTTTTTTTTTCCTTTTTACGTTTATCTTTCCTCAATTTTTTCAGTTTTCTTCGTTTAGTGAAGCCGCCATTATTACAGTTTATAATAGCTAAACATACTTAGCAGTGTGTTTAATACTGTGTATTAGAGTATAGGATAGTAATACAGACATGACTGTGAGTTTAATACTATGTATTACAGTATTCGATAGTTAAACATACATAGCTGCGTGGTTAATACTAAGTATTACAGAATATAAACATAGATGGTGGTGAATTTAATACTGTGCATTGTTGTTAGCTAATTGTAATACAGACATAGCGATGTTTCATATTGTGTATTAGAGTATATAATGATAATAGATAAGTGACCGTGTGGTTAAGATGGTCACTTCACAATGACGACGTTGGGGGTTCAATTCCACTTAAAAAAAAAAATTAGAAAGCGTTTTCTGTTTTTGGGTAAACCAAGGATTATGTGAAGAGTACAGCTACTTGTAGAATCTCAACTATTTACACACACAATGAGACGGTAGAATCCAGAACAGGTGAATTCTGGCTGTGGTTTAGAGTCAAGAATGTGTATTACAAGTGAGGGTAAAGTCGTTTAAGTTGTTACAGATTCTGGGTTTGAGTACATAATGTAGACCTTTTCTTTCCCTCGCAGTAACTTACTTAATTCCATCTAAGTATCTATGCAGTAACTTTATTTATTTAATTATATTTATCTCCAACAGTAATGACATTTATTTAATTACAATTATTTACAGTTGTAACTAAATTTATTTGACTTCACTTATCTAGAATAGTAAACATCATTCATTTGTCTACATTTATCTACATCAGTAACTACATTTATTTAATTACATTTATCTACAGCAATAATTACATTTATCTACAATTAATCTACAACAGTAACAATCATCTGTAGTAGTAAACAACATTTACTTAACTGCCAACCTTCCTCACTGAGCTCTACTGATTTTGGAAAAGTTCCATGTTTATTGGAAGCTGTCAAAATTAACATATCTTTATTATTCTTTTATATGTTTCAGCTCTAAGGCTGTGGCCATGCTGTGGCACCGTCACTGTAATCACCTTTGAATTGATCAATCCTATGTGATTGGCTTTTGGTGAAGGGGTGAGTTTGACTCTGTTGCCTCCCTTTGAGTTTCCTGCCTTGATATTGGTTCATCTGGGATCTTGGATGACAAGAAGTCAAGTTGTTTCTTGAAAATTTCTACCCCTCCCCCACGCCATGGAGGTCCCTTAATTGTTTTGGCAAGGCGTTGAATAGCTGTGGAGCTTGAATCTCAAACTATTGCAGTACATGGACCAGCATAGTTTCCTGGTCCCTTGTTCTGAAGGTTCTCAGAATCCATCCGGCCATTCACCTGCACACTGCCACCATCTTGTTGATATGCATGTGAAACAAGGCATCATTGCTCATATCAATCTCAGGATCTCGCACCGTTTGTGATTCTGTGATTGCCGCTCCTTTTGGTCCAAAGTATCATTGTTGTGACTTCTGAACATCAGTTAGCTGATAGCAGAAGGCTTGGAATTTGCCTGCATTAAATTGCATGTTGTTGACCTCAGCCCATTTATTTATTGCATCTAGGTCATTCTGAAGTTTCCTTGACTGCTTGTACTACATTGTGTCGTCGGCATAGCTAGCAAGTGTGGCTGTCAGTGTTACAGATGGCATATCTGAAAGAGCCACTATGAACAACGGCCCCAATACAGTTTCCTGCGGCACACTACTTTCTATTGATGTCATTATAGAAAGAAAGTTTTAATGAACCGAGTAAAATGCAATGGACCCTAAAGAAACTTATTCAATTTTGTAATGTGTTCCCAAATATGACACATTTACTGATAGAGACCTGTTAATAGTTAAATTGGTCAACAACAGAATGGAACGTTCGTGGTTTAAGATAGAAATGCACAGTCTGCTGTTATTTAGTCTTAAGTTAGTCTTCATTGAGAAGACCATACATTCAAAGACAGTTCAACCCTATCATATTGTCTTATTATTTAGTCACAAGTGAATCATGATTTAGTAGGTTTATGCTGAAAGAAAGTTTAGTCATCGCAATTTGTCATTTTTACAAATAGCGTTTCTTGAATTACATAAGTTTTTATTTTAAGAGAGTAGGATATGATTTAAGGGAAACTTCGCTACTGTTTTTAGTAAGTTGAGTGATAGCATAGACGTCCTCTCGGGTAGTTAAAGAGGCGATCGTGAGGAAAAATGGAAAAGGGTGATAGTTCGATTTCGCATCACTGCACGGGGAGTTGGGCTTCGATTAGACGGTCCAGTAGAAAGGACCAGCGATGTTTTACCAAACTACAATGACCAGTCCTATTTAACTTCCTATGCATAGCTTAAATATATATTTAAGTGACTGTATTAAAAGAAATACCCGAAATCAAAATATTATGAAAATAATGAAAGCCTTAGTATATTTTCATGTTTGTCTGTAAAGATATATATGTACACACATCTCTCTCTCTCTCTCTCTCTCTCTCTCTCTCTCTCTCTCTTTCTCGCACAGATACGCATGAATCCACACATATTCCTTCCCTTTTCGATCTCTCTCTCTCTCTCTCTGTCTCCCTCTCTTTCTCTCGCTTCATACACAAACAGACAAATATGTGTGGTTATGTGTGTTTGAGCATATGTAGGTGTTTGTGTGTGTATGTGTTTCGTCGATGTAGAGAAATCCCACCTAGTTAAATAAGATATGTGAACATAATTACGAGAATTAAATGAGATTAGTGTTGGTTTGCGTCAGTGAAAGTCAATATAATAAAAACGATAACTAAACAAGTAAATAAATAAATGGGGAATTTGAGTGTTCTGTGTGACGTGTAGTGTTTAAAATTTCAAAAATGAACTGATCGTCAGAAAATGACGGATAGAAAAAAATATTCACCAACAGAGTAACATACACATAACTGATAAGTACTTGTAGAGTTCTAGAGCGTTTAATATTGGAGTGTTACCGACTGCCACAGCAATAGCATGGATCTAAGGCCAAGTTGTTCTGTTGACTACAACGATTGAGGAAGTCTGGTCTGAAACTTATGAGACATGGACGGTCTTTGTATTTATATCTCCATGTCCAGAGCACCAACACTAAGACATTATGAAATTATCGAAACCATGTTATCTATTTAAAACGGGGGTGGGGTGAACGTGTGAAAGTTAATTATCCGAGATCACAGAAAAGAAAAGATACACCGATGACAAAAGACGAGATAGCATCCATATTAATACTACTAAATGCGACTGCACACGCACATCCCTTCCTCTGTCTGTCTGTCTGTCTCTCTCTCTCTCTCTCTCTCTCTCTCTCT
>NC_068991.1:30455788-30459411 GCF_001194135.2 Octopus bimaculoides
TATATATATATATATATATATATGTATATATATATATTTATGACTGCTTGTTTCACTATATACATAGACATGTAAATGAGTGTGTGCGTGTTTATTCTATCATTTTATGTGCTTAAGGAAGCGAAATATACACTGAAAAGGACTCAAAACTAATGGCAGGGTGAAAAAATACTATCTATTATCTATGATAAATGTTTATTTCAAAGTTTCCCAAATACCGGGCTTCTCAAAATAGTTTTGAGAAGCCTAGTATCGACGAAATTTTGCAATAAACAGTTATTTTAGTTAGTATTTTACACATGTACGTGTATATACGCGCGTATGTGTGCATGTATGAAGATAAATTAAGAAAGAAGGAAGACAGACCGAAAATGAGGAATGACAGGGAAAAAATGTTCGTAGGGGGTGGGAGAGACACACAGATGAGATAGGATAGGATAATTCTCTCGTCTTGATCAGTTCTCTCTCTCTCTCTCTCTCTCTCTCTCTCTCTCTCTCTCTCTCTCACCATATCTCTACCCACTGTCTTTCTCTTCTTACCAACTCAACGCAATGCATCTCACCGTGCTAATATTTACATTTGCACACATTATCACTCACACTTAAACACTCACACTCACATACAGGTCAGTACAGAGTAACGACACTCAGAAAGAGCCACAATTAGATGGCACGCTTAAAGTTTCCTCCAAGTGACCCGCAGTCAAAGTCACAGTCAACAAAGACGTAATTGTTTGGCTTGGAGTCAATAAACAGAAACAAGACACTGAGTCGAGGCATACGTTATGGGTCTTAGCACTCCTTCCATGAAAATTGCAGTGTTATGATGATGATGATGATCATCATCATCATCATCAACATTATCATCATCATCATCATCATCATCATCATCATCATCATCATCATCATCATCATCATCATTATCATCATCAACACTACCACCTTCATCACCATTATCACGAACAAATACTAGATGAAAATACGTTCTATACAAGCATACACACACACACACACACATACACACACACACACACACACACACACACACACATATATATATATATATATATATATATATATATATATATATATATATATATATATATATATATATATATATATATATAGGGAGAATTCACAAAAAAAAACAAAAGACGAAGACAGGTGGTGTAGAAAACAAACAGATGTATTAATATAAGTCTTTAACGTTCCGAGCCTACGCTCTTCCACAGAAAGGAACACAGAAAGAAACATTTCGGACAAAGACCTTCTTCAGGAAAGGGTTGAAATGAGAGAAATTAATGAGAGACAACAGAGTTTTACAGCCTCTAAGTAAAAAACAACAACACCAACAACAAAAACTGGAACTGGCTGCAACTAAGATGGTGTAAAACTGCTATCACTCATTGATTGATCTCCTTTCAACCTGTCCCTTTAAGAAAGTCTCTTTCTGAAACGTTGGATTTTCCACTCCTAAAGGAGTTTCCTGTACACTTTTTATTGATTTTATGATATACTATAAGTCTTACACCGACAAAGACAAATACAAGTTTGTTTGGTCTCTGTTTAATCATATACATACTTATACATAAACACACACACACACACAAACACACGTGTATTCTAAGCAATTGCTCTCTTTATCATTCTGTTGATGTGTCTCGGCATGACAAACGAAGTCCACTCACCTACAGATCATTCACCCAAAATTGATACACCATTACACCTTAACCACAAAATAATCCTACCACATTACATAATACACACAGACAAGTGTGTGGGGGTGATGAACCATTGCAACATGACACAGACTCATTTGTTCTCAAGAATA
This sequence comes from Octopus bimaculoides, assembly GCF_001194135.2. Taxonomy (NCBI): domain Eukaryota; kingdom Metazoa; phylum Mollusca; class Cephalopoda; order Octopoda; family Octopodidae; genus Octopus; species Octopus bimaculoides. The sequence goes on from NC_068991.1 coordinate 30,457,620, forward strand.
ATTTTTAACCAACCATGCGTGATAGACAAGTAACATTTAAATCACACACAAATATGTACATATATACGGCTAAGGTTTAGAGAAGCTGTGTATATGGATAAACAAATAAATTTTCGTTTGTACATTTTCTGTGAAGATACGAGCGTCAATTTTTATACATACATGCACACACACATAGACAGACCGAAGACAGACAGATAGACAGATAGACAGGCAGACAGACAGGCAGACAGACAGACAGACAGACAGACAGACAGACAGGCAGACAGACAGATAGATAGATAGATAGATAGATAGATAGATAGATAGATAGATAGATACTGTGTTTCCTCGAAAATAAGACCCGGGCTTATATTAATCTTGCATCCAAAAAACGCTCTAGGGTTTATTTTCGCAGAATGTCTTATATTTTTGCGGAAAAAATCCAAGAAAGACAAAAAAATCTCATGTCCTCATACAAGAAGAAAATGTTATGAAAATGAAACCCATGTTTTTAGCTATTAAAGTTTATTCATTTGCTTATTGTCTTTAGTGAAGTACAAGCATTTCGTCCTCTTCAGGAACATCGTCATAAATCCTCAAACCCCGAACTTCAGACTGAATGTCTTGCAATTCCATTTCCTGTAGAATCATGGACCCCAATCTCTCATGTCTGGCAATATAACTTTCCTTAATGAACATATTTTGTCCAAGTATCCTGTTCGTAGTGCATTGGCAACTGTTGGTAATTTTATTCTATGAATTCTTCACCCAATTCACGACTTCTTGGAGATTAGGTTTAACAAATTTTCCACACTGATTTCTTTCCATTCTATGTTCGATATACTCATTCACTTCCATCCGCAAAATAATCCTTGAAGGGCTTGTTTATTACAAAATCTAATGTTTGTAGATATGAAGTCATTCCCGCGGGAATCATTATGTGGTCAATTCTTCTTTCAAAAAGGAAGGCTTTCGTATCTTTTGCGCGATGAGTACTGGTCGAATCCAAGACTAAAAGACTTCTTTGAGAACCACGTAAAACAAGTGGCATAGTCAAATCAACCCATTTTCTTATTACAGCTTGTGAGCACCAAGTTTTTTCCGTTTCAAGAAAATAAATGCCCAAAACTCGTTCTATTTTCTCTTTTTGCCTTTTGTGATGATAAGCGTTGGGACTTTTATTACAAGACAAATTGCTAAAGTACAACTCCTGCACTTTCATAAACCATTGAGGCAACGTAGATTGACGAGTCACCTGCCTGTTCACTTGTCGTTTTAGATCCATGGCCCATAAATACTGCAGTTTCATTCATAGCAATTATATTGGATAGATTGTGTTTAGAAAAGTCGATGCCATCAGCAAAGGACTTGAATGCAAGTTCACGCTGGATCACGTCAGCATCCGCCAGCTTGAACAGTGTTGTCGATCTTCTTAGAGAGAACTCAAACCGCCGAAGGAAGTTATCCAACCAATGAGGTGATGCTTTGAATATCTCTGGGGGTATATCCAACTGTGGTGCCATTGCAAGAGCAAATTCTTGAATATCAGCCCTACGTACAACCAAAGCCTTGTTCTTCTGTCAGCAATCCATCCTGAGGTGATATCTTCCGGCTCCGAAAATAACGGTTCTCGACCTGATCCACACTTGCGCTTCTTAGCACTTCCCTCATCCACCTGTCTGCTGAGATTATCGTACTCTGCTCGCCATTTTCGAACCATTCGAAGATCCAACATCTTCTCCTTACAGAAAGCCCTAAGATTCTTGTTATGTGACTCTTCCACAATTCCTTTCTTGTACTCCACAGAATA
>NC_068991.1:30461935-30462343 GCF_001194135.2 Octopus bimaculoides
TGTGTGTGTGTGTGTGTGTGTGTGTGTGTGTGTGTGTGTGTGTGTGTGTGTATACATAGAGAGAAAGTGAGAGTGAGAAGGAGAGAGAGGAAAGGAGAGAGAAAACGGTTGCAGTAATTACTACAAGGATTTTCTTATGATATGCTATTTATTAGAATCCATATGATATTGCTAATTATTACATTGTTAATCATGGTTTTCTTAATAACGCAATAGATTGTTATTATATTGCTAATTAAAATTTTGGCAATTATTGTATTTCTAATAATTGTTTTGTAAATAAGAACGACCTTTAGCTTTGGTTTCTAATCAGTCACATACGCTTTAGTCAATGTTTCAGCATGCTTCTATATCTATCTATCTATCTATCTATCTATCTATCTATCTATCTGTTTGTCTGTCTCTCTA
>NC_068991.1:30465144-30472567 GCF_001194135.2 Octopus bimaculoides
ATATATATATATATATATATATATGAGGGGTTTAGTTTACTGATGATCTAAACTAATAGGTACGCTGCGTAAGTGCTATAATCGGTCATCCATCCATTAGGTTCCAAGCTCACAACTGAGGTTAGAGCTAGGGATCCGTAGTAAGCATCCGACTCAGCCGATATATATTACAGGAAAAGGAAAACAAAACCAAGGCAGGACGAGCACCTCAGGTCATTTAGAATATTTAATTAGAGTAAAGATGAATCAAAAACGAAGTAGAAGTAATGTCTTACAGCTATTTCTGGGATATCCCAGGTAATGGGTTAACACCGCCATACACTGGGTATTCCGTCATCAGCGACAATTTGTGTATGCAGGAAAGTATTTACTGATTTATTTTATCTACTGTAAATTCTCTGTCTTGAACTTTCTTGCATACACACCTTATCTCTGATGACAGAATACCCAGTGTTTGGGGTTGCTGACCCATTACCTACGTTATCCCAGAAAAAGCTGTAAGATTGTACTTCTACTTCTCCTTTTTTTTATTCATCTTTACTCTGATTAAATATTCCAAATTACCTCAGACGCTCGTCACACTCACACAATACGTACACACGGAATGTGCGTGTGCGTGTGCGTGTGCATGTGTGTGTGTACATATTATAGAAATGATTATAGAAATGTTCCTACAATAATATTGAACATATTGATGCTACCCATAATTCATTAACAAAAACCAGCATTCGGATAAAAACTTAACTTTATTTCATTTAGTTGACACTAATTCGTAGCAATGTTTACAAAACCTCTGATGCGTTAACCACACCAAAAATTATTGTTTTTTATTATTAGTGCCTACGTCTTCTTGAGCGAATTGGTTCGAAAGTCGATGCTAGTGTCTCGAGACAGATCATGTCTCGCAAATGGAGGTAAAAATGACCATCTGGCATGTGTCACACAGAAACTTGGTCGACCAAGATTTCTTCTTGAAAGGTAATTTCCTTATTTTGACATGTCCCTGCTGACACTTGCAATGACTTGGCCATTCACAAAAAGAAAAACAAAAACCTGTTGGAGATTCGTAGACGAAAACTAAATAGCGTCCCTGGGGTGCTATAAGTATACTGAGATGAGACAGGTTATGGAATGTGAGGTTGTTAGTTCCTTATGATGGGATTGGCATTGACGGTGCTGCTAATGATGATAAAGAAGAAGAAGAAGAAGAAGAAGAAGGAGAAGAAGAAGAAGAAGAAGAAGAAGAAGAAGAAGAAGAAGGGGAGGATAGGGAGAGTGGCGATGATGATGATGATGATAATGGTGGCGGTAGTGATGATGGTGATGACGATGATGATGATGAGAAGGAGGAGGAGGATTATGTTGAGGATGTCGTTGATGATGATGATAATGATAATGATCAGTTGGACGAAGATGATGATCACGATGATGATGTTGGTGATGACGATGACGACGATGATTTCCATTCAGTGCATTTTCGCCGTACACGTCATGAAACCTGACAAGTATGATATTTACATCTCGGACGCTTACTTTATATATTTATTTATTTATATTTGGACACACTTGTTTGAACACTTCACTTCGCGGAGGCACATGTCCGGGCAGGGTTGTTTGTGGATGGCCAGCGGTTGCCTATGCATACCAACCTCCCCTCTCCTCCTACATTACTAGTGTTCTTTCTACAGTAATACATCTAGAATATTAACCACCCATAATGCAACAGTAAGAAATATCAAGGTCACATGATTATTTTCATGTCATTATATTCTCCTATGAAAGGAGACGATCCCTCCACTCCACTGCACGAACTCCACAATTTAAGACTAAATCACATCATTGTTTCTATTTTTGCTTAATCATCAATCCTTTGATAATTAGTCACGGTCTTAAGAGATTTAATATCAGTTTCCGAACAGATGTTGTATATTGATGTCTGGTTTTGTTATTGCTTAGTCAGAGGTGGAAAAGTAGCACCTATGACCCTTCTCAGTCCCTCAGTGAGTAGTGGGCACGAGTGGATAGGATGTTATCCCCAGACGTGCAATGACCGTCAGAGGGCGCCTGTAAAGTAGGCGACATGTTAACTTGAGAGAAACGATCTCGCCGCCAAATTTTCGCCATAAGGCTGGATATATCCTTATTGCCACCTTTAAACTGTTTCGGCTCGCTAGATCAATGTTTCTCAACAATCTTCCAAATATTCCAGACCCCATCCCTATATTTTACAGGCATCATCCCTACTGCCTTGATATTTATAAAACAATTTAATGAAACAAATATTGTTTATAAAGAGAATTTATTCATATAACATTTAATAATTTATTATCTTGAAAACAGTGAATAACGTTCTTTAAAAAAGACAACTATTTTATTAAATTTCATTCAAAGACATATCTTAGAGATGCATGGGATCCTTCAGGACCAACTTTAAGAAACATTGACTCCAGAAGATACAGACTTTTTCATTTCTTTATGAAGTTTTCAATAATTACAACAAAACAACAATTAGTTCTGCATTTTGTCACATTAATAAACTCCCTGATGAATGTTGTGTATGAACGTAGCTTATTGCTGATTATAACTGGGGAGTAAATGATCTTCACTTGACGTCCTATTAGTTAATAATGGCGATATTTGATTGACAAAGCATGATCTTTCTCTCACCTCTCCCCCTTCTCTCTCTTCAAATTCTCTCTTGTTCTCATTAGTTTTATATATTTAACCAGAGATACATTTCATGTTCCTGTATAAAATAAACTTATAAACTTTAAACATTACCACAAGTCGTGTTTATACACGAAAACGGATATTATTTTTTCCTCGAATAAAAGTCTGATTGAAACCTATACGGGTGTGGAAAAGTAAAAAATAACATGCATGGTAGAGCTCTGGAGCTGGGTTCCCTTCAGATTAGGCAAAATATATGTGTTAGATTATATGGACTAATGAAAAATCTTCTAAAACATTTTTTAAACAAAATATGCAACTAAAAAAAAAAAAAAAATCACTTAATTTGTTGAAGTTGTTTTCATGTATTTATATTCCATTTTATGTTCAAGTCTGAGAAAGAGTACACGACCATTACAAGTAATTATTTGTTCAATTAGCTCCAACCCAAAACTGCAATGAAGTTTTTCATTGAGTGCCACAGAATAGTGGGAAAAGTTCTGATTCTTCGCTTTCAGATCAATATTAATTCTGTACAAAACTCTAGAATTTGAATTATCCAAAATTTGCTTCATTTTTCTAACATGAGGTTCCGCACTATATCCACCCACGCCAAGATATTTTCCAAACAATTCTTCCCGGAACGTATTTCTTACTTCTTCGAATATAAAATAAACTCCGCCAATAAAATAAAACGTTTCAGTACAATTGATTTGCATTACGAGTTTTGGCTATAAACGGTGTTCGTTTGGAAACGTGAAGATTTTGTACTGATAGTAGGTATATACTAAACTAGATATCGCTTGAATCAAAAGAACTGCCATCAGGTGGCCATTTGAACTGTTAGAAATAGATGCAAAATCTATGTTCCATATACATCGTCTGACGGACATATTGGAAAATGTGGTTCTTCATATATTTGTAGGATGGAGTTAATGATGACTACTGGCGCTTCTTTAATCCTAGATATCTTAGATCAGGGCTCACTTGGGTTTAATCAACTATAATATTAATACTCAATTCTTAAGGCAGCAACCTGGTTGACTCCTTAGTATGCCAGGCAAAATGCGTAGCGGCATTTCGTCCGTCTTTACGTTCTGCAAATTCAGCCGGAGCTGACTTCGCCTTTCATCGTTTCACGGTCGATAAACCAAGTACCAGTTGAATACTGGGGCCGATGTGATCGACTTCTTTCCTTCCCCGAACTTGCTGGTTTAGTGCCAAAATTTGAAAGCAAAATTAATACAAACTTTATTTTTCATAAAAACTACTACTACTACTACTACTACTACTACTACTACTACTACTACTACTACTACTACTACTGCCATCATGAATACTAGTGCAGCTACTACAACTATCATTAAATAAATATATCTACTTTAATCAGCGGTTCACAAATAGGACTACACAGCTACTAGCAATCGTAGAGTTACAAGAAATTGCAATCACCATCCCTCAAATGTTATCATTACTGTCTTAAAAAGGATTGGATATATTGAATAATGTAATTTTACAGAACCTATCTTTGAAAAGAGAGTAGAATCACGACTTAAACGGCTTTGATCTGTTGGATCAATGAAAGATGAGTAGATCTAATCGGAAGCAACATTGTCATCCCCACCAACACCACCACTATTGCAACAAGAATGGTCTCACACTGGGCCGTGATGTGCTATTTTGAAATAATGTCGACCCATTACTATCGACACACACACACACACACATAGGTTGGAAGAGAAAGAGAGAGAGGGGGAGGGAAGAACGCAACAGTAATATTGCAAGACTGACAGCAAAAAGATTCATATATATATATATATATATATATATATATATATATATATACTTATAACAACCATAGCAAAAACAAAGCAATTGCAACTGTTGCTCGATACCAAACCACTTAATATATGGAATCCATACATAAGCCATAATCTGTTAGTTTTCAGCGAACAAAGCTATTTTATGTCCTCTTGATGTCGTAGAAATTTCAGCCCTTCTGGAATGTTCTACTGACACATTTGGTAATACAATCATGGCGTTTACTATTTGAATGACATTAACTGACTTTGCTGTTGTTTTCTTTAAATCTTCGACTGCTCAAACCAAGTTCTATTTACATAATACATGTGTTTACATATAACCTGTTTACATATAGCATGTGTCTACCTTGTCTCGGATTCAGTGTCAGTGAAGTGATACAATTCGTTGATAAATGCACGAAATATTTACCACTCTATATGTTCTTAATTCAAATTTCGTTGAGTCGACATTACCTTTCACCTTTCTAGGATTGTCAAATACCAGCAGTATACAGTACGGTCAACTCTGTTTTACTGGGTTAAAACAACTGACCGTACAATTTCTAAAGTCTGTAGCCTTGTACCAAGATTGGAAATCTGTTAGAATTCATTCATTACATTTATTGTTGTTCAGACCCAGGTCAGTTTCGATCAATAAAACATAAGGTCAGAGGTGTGCCAGGCATGGTCTTCTATAAATTGTATCTAAGATAACACTATGGGAAATACCTTTCCATTCTTTAAGGTAGTTTTGTCGTTGTTGTGTTTTTCTTTAAAAGCAGCAGATTTAAGAATAGCTTATTGCTATTTCTAGCAGCTGGGATCGTCATGAGAGGCTCACCCCTCTAATACTACCTCAAAATACATATAGAATTTTAATCCCCACAGAGGGTTTTCCATCACGGTTCTAACCAAACTCATAGTTACTTCACACTGATGACAACTTTTTCTTTAATCCTTTCGAAATCATTAAAAGAAATCAAATAAATCCTTCCACAAATCTAAGGTCTTGTACCGATATCAGTAACTACAAAAACATTGTTCTTGCTGCTGTTATTGTCATTAAACATCTTTTTCTTATTCTATTACTCATCTTTTTAGCCGTTACTTTTCTCTTTTCTCTAACTGGCACAACCCAATTCTTTATCCCTTCCTTTTCTCATCTTTATCTTTCTTTTATTTTCAATGTTATCCATTCTAAATTTCTCATCAGTTTCAATATCTTCATTCTATGCCGTTGGAATAGCTTTCATATCTTCTATTTTTCATAATCATCCGAAAATTGGATTCGGCTAACCCAGAGTAACGGTTCGTAAAGTTTCGACTTCCATTCATAGGTGTGAGTAAAGATACATACGCATATATATATATATATATATATATATATATATATATATATATAGATGTGTGTGTATTTTTCTCTTGTTTACAATTAATACGGGGAAAAAATAGATAAACAGTTACCAGGGCAGCAAAAAGTCATACAAGTAATAACGACGTAACACCCTGTTTGTAAAGGTAGAAACTCCGGATTGATGTGAAATATTTTGTATAATATATATAAATAAATAAATGGAGTTAATGGTGTTATTCAAATTCTTTTACTTCCGACATATGTTTCGAAGACAACATTAGTATTATTCCAAAGGAATAAAATGGTGTAAAACGATGTGATCTTCTCATCAGGGAAAGAAAGGAAGAAACCAAACTCATCAATAAGGTATTTTAACAGAATGCGATGGATGTGTATAATGATGAACGGAATGCTATTAAGTTTTTTTATAAAAACCGTTAGAAGATATAATATCAATCGTAGCCTATAGAAAGAGAAGGGGTAAAGGAAAGAAATAAGCAGAAAACTAATATATGAGAAATATACAGCGATATGTGAATTAAAATAAAAGCTTAAAGGCTTGGAAAAAGATATATCAAGTGGAAGTGATATGTAAGAAGAAAATCAATGTTCAAATTATATATAATGGTAGATATCACTTATATGAACTAAAAATATGTTTCTGCCAATGTTTACATCGATAAGCTCACTCTATAACTGTGTTTACAAGGGGATTCTTAGAAAATAGAAGAGAAAACAGTTCACTATTACAGAGTTGGCAGAATTCTTTGCCTTTATCATATGGGAATAAAATGGAGAGAATCAACCAATCTAAATTAAACTCTTAATTATGGTCTTTTAGATATCAAATTAATTTACTAAGCCCCGAACTGTTGCGTTTATTACTATCTATAAATGTAGAGTAATGATTAGACATTCTTTTAGATAAGTGAGAAGAAGAACAACCTATATAAAAAGAGACATCGGTACCTGAAGTAATTTTACACTGGTATATAGAGTTATTAATCTTAGAATTACTAGATATAAAATTAATTCTGTTGGAATTGACTTCAGAGACAATAACCTTGTTATTCATATTTCTAGGAGGATGGTTAGTATTAGCTAAATTAATGTTAGTATTAGTAAGTGGATTCTTATTTGACAGACTAATACTATGTGAGGAGATAATTTATGAGAGATTTTTTATGTTGGAAAAACCAATCCTGTGTGCGAGTTGATAATCGAGTAGATTACCTAGAATTCTTTAAAAAATTGCTAATAATAGCTTCCCGAAACTGGAAAGGAAGATTAGATTTAATTTGCCTCCCAACAAATTATCTCCTCACATAATATTAGTCTGTAAAATAAGAATCCAATTACTAAGTGACGGGTACGTAAACATACGAGCATCGGTTGTCAAGCGATGTTGGGGGGACAAACAGACACACAAACATACATACATATATATATATATATATATATATATATATACGAAAGGCTTCTTTCAGTTTCCGTCTACCAAATCCCGAGGCTATAGTAAAAGACACTTGCCCAAGGTGCCACCCAGTGGCACTGAACCCGTAACCATGTGGTTGGTAAGCAAGCTACTTACAACATA
>NC_068991.1:30472819-30473605 GCF_001194135.2 Octopus bimaculoides
CATACCTACATCTACCTGTATATATAGGTGCATATCTGAGTACAGGACATTGCAAACAAAACGTAGACAAAAAAATAATAATAACCAGAGTACAGAAAACACACAGGCCACATAGAGAACATTTTCCTTCATCAGCTGCCCCCATTCGAACACAGGTGTTTCGAAGAGTAGGGCAAGACGCATCGTTAAAATGGCTCTTCTCACGGACCACAAATTAAATTTGTACCATGGAGGAATGTAGTGGCGGACAGAAAACAAGACAGGAAAACAAACGGAAAAATTCAGTATACAACGCAATAATTAATGTGTGTGTGTGTGTGTATGGTAGTATAACATAAAGAGGCTTTGGTCATTGGTCTAGGCCAGGCCTGGCCCAACTCGGATTACAATGTGGGCCACTTTAATCACAGGAAGTTTTTTGAGGGCCGCTTGTATACTGACATAGTTGAACGCATTTTGCTTTCTCATGCTATTATTACAATAATGAATGAATGATCGTTGATTCAACATGAAATATTAATGTTGTAAAAACAGCAGTATCTTTCCTTTTTACTTTTCTTTACAATCTTTACTTTTTCATAAAATTTTAAAGATGTTTGTTTAAATAAACCCATTTCAAGAAAGTATCAAGCAGGTCGCAAGATAAAAGTCTGCTTAAATTATTAGAATTATTAAAAGATGTAGCGCTCCCGGCAGCTTTGGAGAGATTAGACTTTAAGCTCTTTACAGCAATTTTAATAATCAGAACCTATCATAGCATTTATATAATTTTTGTGATCCATTTAT
>NC_068991.1:30476582-30478489 GCF_001194135.2 Octopus bimaculoides
TATATATATATATATATGCATATACATGTATGATTAATAATATTCTCCGACCAGTAGCCTGATCGGTCGTTACCCCACGAGGTTTATAGAGATTGGTAGTCAGACAACATGGAACTCAGATTCTGCTGCACATCTGACCTCGTGCCGTTATTGACGGCACCAAGAACCGATGCACTCGTGGGATTGTTGTTGCTATTACTATTATTACTATTATGATGATGATTGTTATTATTATTATGATTATTATTATTGTGGTGGTGGTGGTGGTGGTGGTGGTGCTGGTGGTGGTGTTGCTGTTGTTGATGATGCTGCTGCTGATGGTTGTTACTGTTGTTGTTGGTGGTGTTATTGTTACTGTTATTATTGTTATTGTTATTATTATTATTATTATTCGAAATCATATTCTGTATAATTGGCATTGTCGGTGTTGAATTCAAGCCCGCAGCTTTTTGAAGGTCGGTATAGACAACATGTTGAGAATTCTCAACTTTTAACTGTCCCTTCAAACTTCGGGGACTGTCCAAATCTTTGAAGTCACTCTGCGGGGAATGGTCACCCATCGATTGTGATGTCTGTCCAGTTCCGTTTGGTTCACTGTATGGCCCACAAAAAATAGAGAAAAACAGAGCAAGATATCATATCGTGTGAAACGACGGACATTTAACGGTTAAAAAGGAGAGGAAAGAAATAGGAAGAGAAACAAAAATGTCTTATATACATTGTATTTGTATAATTTATGTATGTGAATGTGTGTGTGTTTACGCGTGTATATACATATTTATAAAGCGTATATATACACACATAGATACACAGACAAGTACTATACATGCCCTACAAATTTAGCAGTTTTCAAATATGAAACATGTCCAAATGCTAACTTAATTAAAAGAAAGTTTATGTAGAAATATGTATGTGCGTGTGTAAACACGTAGACCCACACTTGCATATTCAAACTGTACTGCTCGGGTGCGATTATTTGGCATATATCTCAATATGTTATATAGTGTAGATAGATATATGCTATGAGCTTCACTCTCAGCTGATCTCTAGAACTACAAGATATGCTAGCATATTCTTTTTCACATCATACCTACTGTCATAAAGGACAGAATGAATACAATAATATTATAGATCCACATATATACACTTTGCCTAAAATATAAAATAGGGCGGCCATAGTTGGAAGATTGCAATAAGAGCTGACCTGAGACCCTACCACAGTGGTTCTCAACATTATTTTATCTATGGACCCCTTTGATCATTATTACATTCTGGTTGACCCCCATAGCCATTTCATGTTTAAAAGATAGTTTTACAGATGCTTCTTTCAAAATTCCGATTTTGCTTTTCACCCCATTCACTTGTGCTGGTTTGAAATAGCCCCCACTGAAAGAACATGTTTCAGTGGTTGGAAACATGTTAAAATATGTAAAATATTACAGTAAGAAACGTAGGCGTTTCTTGCAATAAATACATATAAAGCAAAATTGTTTTCATAAACACTTAAAATTCTATTGTGGATTTCCAATTCAATATTTTGCTTCATAGATCCCTAGGATCCATATGGACACCTGTTCAGAGCCACGGCCCTACAGCAACAATATCAACGACAACAGTGGTATGCCGACTGTGTTTCTGTCTATGAAATATAGCCAAGAATAGTTATGATGGCTGTTTCGACACACACACATACCGATTCCCTTATTTGGGATTTGAATCTTCATAGTACATATATAGGATGACAAAAACTTTGTCACAACCATATTAACACTGATTTTATGGAATCGGGTCAGCTAGACACTATGGTGTACATTTGCAGAAGTTTCCCAATACAGATAAAGCCCGGAAGTTTACAGGCAGGGAAAGGGCTTGATTAGCTTGACTCATTGCATATATATATATATATA
>NC_068991.1:30478900-30481377 GCF_001194135.2 Octopus bimaculoides
ATATATATATATATATATATATATATATATACTCATACATCTCAAAAGTTAAGTGCATACATTATACACAAATTTATATATATATATTTGTATGTATGTATATACGTATGTATGTATATACGTATGTATGTATGCATTCATACACACATACATACAGACAAACATACATATATCCATGCATCCATGCATACATACATCCTTAGTAAGTAACATTCAAACATTGGAATCCCAGATGTTATTATGACCACAATATTACTACTATTAAATAAAGAACAATGTTCCGATTCTGCTTAATACATCAAAACACAAGTTTATTAAGTTTTGTTAATTTTTTTTTATTTACTAATTAAAATCGAATGAAAATTAACTAGACAGTTCTCGTTTAAGTAACTAAAATTATCATGAATAAGTATTATAAATTCAATATATATTTGGTTGACATAATTCATTGTTCATAAGTTAATCAGTTTTCAAACTATTAATACTATCTTTATTCTTATATTTGTGTCAGTCATCTGATTGCGGCCATACTGGAGCACCGGAGAAGAAACAACATTTTTACTGTTGAAATGTTTAAACTACGTTTCAATCGATTTGATGTCCACTCGTCAGACGACTTATTCCTGGATATGTACGTGATACCTGACTGGAGTCGAACTATGAAAGCGAATTTCAAAACTAATAGTAATAATGTACTTACCTACACATGCTTGCGTAAGTGACCGAGTAGACAAGAATATTATTAGCCTTAGTTTCGTACTAAAGGTCCCTAGTTCGAAACACAGTCTAGGATTACATAAGATGAGGAGTTTAAATCTTGAGTGCAATCGTAAATCAAGCCAATCGAACGATTATTATATTTCATCTGCTTTGGGCAACGGACTGTGGACATACTAGGTCACTTGCTTCAAGAATTTTACTTGAACCTAGTACTCATTTCAATCTGGTGTATATTTCTCCGGTGTCTGTTTGTCAAACCACTAAGTTATGAGATATTACATCGAGCAAAACATTAACACAGATATGAATACACGCACACGCGCGTGACAGGCTTCTGCACAGTTACCGTCTAATAATTTCACTGATAATGAGTTACTCAATGTAAAGTTTTAGTGGAAGACGCATGCCCAAGGTGGCGCGCAATGGGATCGATCCTAGAACGGGGTGGTTTGCTAAGCAAACTTCTTAATCAAACACACACCACTATATTTGCACCTATACATGTAGCTGAAAACAATATCTTATCTCCAAAAATAAACGAATAGTAGGAACAGTTACTGAGATGTGAATAAAAAGAAAAGGTAATAAAAACGTTTAGTAAATATTCATGTGTTACTACAGTTGAAATGTGTATTAGTTAACAATAGTGCTATAGTCTTTAGGTAGGGATTCATTATGACAACTGCTCTGCTACTTTACTAGTCAGTGTGTATATTGTTGGTTGATTACGTACACACACATGTACACAATTACTCTTAGGCATAACATCATACACTCATACTCCCGCGCACGCGCACACAAGAACACAATGTCATACCAATATAGAAATAGCAAACACTTCATGAACGAAGGATTAAGGTTCAACATAGCGAGAATGACAACGGAATCTCCTTCAAATCACTCTCCATAATGCAAATGAGGAAAATCGCTAAACATTATACCCCTTCCTCAAAATGTACGATGGTCATGAGTGCAATGACTTTGATAAAAGATCTTGCGATCTCAAGGCTGATAGAGAATAAATAACAACATCGAAGACACGACTTACACATATGCATACAAAAATATTTACGTAAAGATACACAAATATCTTGAACGTCATGAGATTGAAATTATTATTTTCTGGTGAGAATTATATATTGATTTTACATTGATAATAATAATATTATTGCTATATGAAAGTTTGTAAAAACATCGTAAAGTTAAATTAATGAAAACTGTAAAGGGTAACATAACTATCGATAATGCATGTTAAATAGTCCGTTACGACGCCCCCTTTCATATAAGAGATGCTGCCAACATACTACACATATGCATAGATACATACACATACATATATGTAATATATATATATATAAGTGTATATGTGTGTGTGTAATATATATATACATATATATATAAGCATGTATACACACACATACCGGAAGTAGCAACCAATTCGCCATCAAATTGTACGCCATCATACAATTGGGGACACATATATTAATAGATGTGTGTACGCGCGCGTATGTACGTGTGTGTATTCTTGTGTGTGTACGTGTGTGTGTGTGTGTGTGTGTGTGTGTGTGTGCGTGCGCGTGTGGAGGCACAATGGCCCAGTGCTTAGGGCAGTGGACTCGCGGTCATAGGATCGCGGTTTCGATTCCCAGACCGGGTGTTGTGAGTATTTACTGAGCGAAAACACTTAAAGCCCCACGAGGCTCCGGCAGGGGTGGTTATGAAACCTACTGTATTCTTTCACCACAACTTTCTCTCAC
>NC_068991.1:30482602-30486977 GCF_001194135.2 Octopus bimaculoides
TATTATTATTATTATTATTATTATTATTATTATTGAGTGAGAGAGCAGGGCATGCCATCAAAGTGACACTGGGGTAAAATATACGACGCCCATTATACCCATCATGACTACCCGTCTGATAAGGGTACACCAGGCACATGCATCACAACAATATGTGCGTGACATGGTGATCTCATATCCGATAAACAGCGCATGACCTCGCAGGTAGGGCCCAGTTAGAATTTTCTTCAGGTCGAGTAGCCCATCCCGCTCAAAAGGTCTTTGAATAAGGTTTGTTTTAAGGATGATGAACAAAACAGCTATGTTTCCAGAGGTGACTTATTCAAAACCCCAAAGAACTCCTCTCAACACATGACTATGAAGCTCCCCCATTACTTCTGCTCGTGATCAGAGACGCACATATCGTCAGCTACTAAGGGACATGCTCAACTGGTTACGGTCAGACAACTTACAAGCAAATCTTTGGTATTGAGCATTATTATTATCATTATTATCATCATTATTATTATTATTCAAAGCAGAATCACTTGGTTACATGCACTTAAAATTTCGCAGACTTCTTACAGAAACCTGTGAAGGTTTAAGTCGCATGGAACCAAATCAAAGTTTTAAATAATAACTCCTATTAAATGGCTTTCGTTTGTCCCCTTACTGGTACACACACACACACACACACAAGAAAGAGTGAGAGAGAGAGAGAGAGAGAGAGAGAGAGAGAGAGAGAGAGAGAAATAGAGACGTACATACATAAAAGAACCCTGAGAACTTAGCAGGAACGAAAACAGTCCTGTTGTTGTAAACCACATGCCCAATGGATGGCAATAGTGCTTAAAATCGGAATTGAGTTTCACAAGCAGAAGACTGTTTTGTCAGTAGTAATACATATATGCGTAGATAAATTTGTATGTATGTGATTGATTGATTGATTGATTTGTTAGTTGACTGATTAATAGATAGATAGATAGATAGATAGATAGATAGATAGATAGATAGATAGATAGATAGATAGATAGATAGATAGATAGATGGGTAGGTAGGTAGGTAGGTAGATAGATAGATAGATAGATAGATAGATAGATAGATAGATAGATAAATAGATAGATAGATAGATAGATAGACAGATAGATAGATAGATAGATAGATAGATAGATAGATAGATAGATAGATAATGTATGCGTGTGAGCGTGTTGAAGCGCAGTAGGGACTACGAAGTGCAGGAATGTGTTTCAGTGTGGGATTGTTGAAGAATCGGTTTCTAAATCCTGAGATGCAGATGGCTAGATGCCCATAGTTGTGGCCTGGAGCAATGAGTCAGGTTCAGTAGGGCTGTTGTAGGTTAAAAGATTGAGGGGTAAACATTGTTGCTTTACAAACCTTGGGGTGGAAGAATAGGTGGTGTGATGTGGGGTAGTAAGGTTTGCGATTGTGATAGGTGAGTTAGAAAAGAGTATAAATTGACTCCCGGTTGAGGCAGTGGTATGGCACGATTGAGATCAGAAGGTAATATCGGGTAGAATAGGTACTTGGGCAAGTTGCCAAAATACTTCAGCCTGCAGAGATTTCTGCCATAAAACTACACTTGTCAACTGGTTTGACGACGATATTATGACGATGTTGAAGATTACTGAATACAGAGAGTTCCACCAGGATCAACATATTTAATGACTTGAACTGTAACGGATGTGTACCAGTTGGACGGACATCGTTCGGAATGAATGAAGCAGTAGAAGTGACTGAATTTAGATGGTTTGTGGTGGGTAAAGACAAGCAATTTAATTAATGCTGTACAGAAATCTCTCGATACCGATCCGGTTCTGGAATTCGCCAACAGAGAAAATGAGGAGTTTAAAGGCTCCCTCCGAAGATAGAACGCTCAATAATAACGGCTTGTTGGGAAATTAAGTAACAGTGACATGGAGAGTGTGTGTGTGTGTGTGTGTGTGTGTGTGTGTGTGTGTGTGTGTGTGTGTGTGTGTGTGTGTGTGTGTGTGTGTGTGTGTGTGTGTGTGTGTGTGAAATAGTGAGTGTGATTGAAGGGGATCAGAAGAAAAAGTAGGAATTTCGTTAATGAATAGATAGAGCGTAACGGTTTTGGTATGTGAAATGAAAAAAATTATTAAACAGGTGATAAATAGGGTACAGATGGTAGAGAAGTGACAGGTGTGGTAAATATCACAGACCAGGGTATGTAGCTGGAAACATGTGGAGCGAATTGCAGCGCATATCAGTAGACGGGAAGTGTGGGTAAGAATTGGTTCATTGAAGAAAAAAGAATGACTGGTGAGTTTAAAGAAAGGAGGTGGCAACTATATAAAATCAGATTGTTGCTAAAGGAACGGCTAAGGAAAAGAGTGAGGTTAGAGTAGCAAGTCTTAGTTAAGTCGACATATGTAGCAGTCAGAGAGAGAGAAAGGGGGGAGAGAGAAGTGGAGAGAGGGGGGGGGAGAGAGAGAGAGAGAGAGAGAGTGGAATTGAAGAATTGCTTGATACAATGAGATATAGCAAAGAGAAGAAGCTTGAGGTACTGCATAGCGAGGTTACAGAATAATAATAATCGTAAGACAAATATAAATCCGATTCGATGGCAATCCGGAGGTTGGTGTGTGACAGCGTATGGTAATCCAAAATGTTTCAGGAGTAAACAGAAAAACTAAGATGATAGAATGAAAGAGAGGAGTTCAACGTTCAACGGTTGGTTAGTGGTCAAGAAGAAGCTGAAGAGAAGTGCAGAAAATAAGAAAGATTATGTTGAGTTTATGCTTTACTGTAAAAATCATGTGTCACACGAATGAACTAGATGACGGAAGTGGATATAACGGAAAGGGGTTTTTCAACCAGAAGGGCGTCTTTCAATCAAGGGATATTTAGTGCTAACTCGTTGATGTATGTGTATGAGAGCGTGACTAAGTAAGTGTATTTTATCAAAACAAGGGAAATAAGATGCTAGGATATATTTTGTATGTGAATGAAGAGGAGTGTTTAAGTGTGTGTTAGATTGAAAGATATTTTCAGCGTGTAAAGGTGCGTGTAATGCCGTGTAGTTGGTATGAATGAAGCATGTAGAATGTGAGAATTGCGAGTGTATGTGAAGTGCACAGTAGCGCGCTTCTCAGTGGAAGAGTATTAAGAAAAAGCCTTATTTAAGGATGGGGGGATGAGATTATTAATTACATTGACTGAACTGTATTTAGACGGAATATTAACTGCTGTTCATGGTGTAAACGGGAGGCGGTTGATCAACAGTAATAGAACAACTCTATACACGAAGTGATGCGGTTAAATATGGCCTGGGGAATTGAAGTGACGATTTACAGATTGAAATGACCCATTGTTGTTGCATCAAACGTCTAAAAGATGTACTCTAGTATCGTCTGCTATTCCCCGACCAGTTTCACCGACATACAGTGAGCGGAAGTGTCGGTGTTTTATGCAGTGAATAATGTTGTTCTGACGGTATAGGTGAAACAGTCAACAGCGTAGGAGTTAACGTTCCTCTAAGGTGGTGGGGCTTTGGATGAACAGTGTCAGAGAGAAACAAAAGATCCAGGTTGAGTGTGATAAGGAATGAAAGGGGTAAATGCTCTTGTTCTTTTTATACACCCAATTTTTTTAGATACAGACAAATACACATGCATATACATATATCTGCATGTATAAATATGTACATATATATGCAATTAAATTTTTAGGCACGACACGTAAAAGCTCACAATAAAACACTTGCACAATGAAGCCCACCAGAATTGAAGATACGTACTTCAAATTTTGGTAAGTCCCGTTAATTCCCTTTTTGGTTCTCCTTTAACTTCAATTATCGTTCGTAATTTAAACAACATAGAACAAGTTTGGGATTTTTCTCCTTGTTGAATTATTTACGGAAAATCAATGAGACACAGAAAATTGGAGGAAATTGCAACGTCAACACATAAGATCGTACAGGTAACTTCTGTATCACTGCTAGACCTGCTAGAAATAGCAACCGAATTTCTGCTAAATAATACACTGCCGTCTTAACTCTGTATAATCTTAAGTTTAGATTAAATATCTTGGAAAAAAAAAAAGGTTTGATGATCAGTCTGCTTCATCAGGGCTGATTTGAGTTTCAACAACAACAACAACAATAACAACAACAACAACAACAACAACAACAACAACAACAATAGGCCTAACGTTTTGATGTACTCTCTTTTTTTGTCTTTAATCATTTGTATTTTTTTAAACATTTAACAAAAGTAACAATGAAACGAAATATGAGAAGGAAATCGAAGCGAGAAAGCAAGAAGTGTAAACCGACAAGGCAGAATTTGAAATAATTACGTGGTTCAGTAAACTTCATGGAGTTGGTGCCGGCTTAACCAAACTTGAAGTCATACGT
>NC_068991.1:30487052-30490866 GCF_001194135.2 Octopus bimaculoides
ATATATATATATATATATATATATATATATATATATATATATACACATATATATATATGAGAAAGAGAGAAATGAGAGAGAAACTTACAGCAACGCCTAGATATTACTCAATTGCAGAAACTAGAAGCAAATATAGAATAAAGCTCAAAAAATTCTGGAAAAGCATTTTACTATAGTTTCTTCTTTGGCACCATCTGAAATATCATTTCTGATGATTAAAAACAAGAAACTAAAGTAAAACTATTGTATTCCTATATTCTTGGCTTTGCCCAGCTTTCTCTCTCTTTCTATGAGTGTGTATTCGTGCATGTTGGGGTGTGTGGGTGTATGTGGGCACAGGTACGTGTAAGTATAAGATACAAAAATTTGAGTTATTTTCATTTTGGGATAAATCTAAGTGTGAACGTAAATCCTCGTGTTATAAAGAAATAAATCAAAGGAACATACAGCAAATTACAACAACAAATAATAATATATATGATAGCGAAAAATGCCTACAGGTGAGGAACGAAATAGGGAAATAATAGAAATGGGGCAAAAAGCGAAATGGTGCATAGCAAAAAGTTGAACTGGGAAAGTGATGCAGCCGCAGTAATGAATGAATAACGAGTGTATGAATATAACAGGGTTTATATACAAGAAACTATAAGCAGCAGTGAATTATTTATGTGTATGATCGTGTGCGTGGACACATATACACACTTATACATACAAATGCTCATACATATATGCAAAACACAGCGTGTACGGGCTTTCCATGTACAAGCCTATCCAACAAGATGGGAGTTTTTCACACTAAACCTTCTTTGTTGCACACATATAGAGACACTTGTACACAAACACGCCCTACCCCATACAAATATGCAGACAGTAAAATACCTTGTACATTGTCTGATGATGTTGAAGGTAAAACGGCATTGATGTAAAGCAAAAAGTTTAAGAAAAAGAAAGAAAACAAAAAGCAATTAAAATATGCAAGAATAGATAACAGAAAAGAAGTAAAAATTAGATCACGAACAACAGTTACAACAATAATCGCAATAACAACATGATGCCACGTCTATCAAAAAGAGCAGGTCTAGACATGTAACTAAATGAAATTACGTTCCCTACCTTCATAACAACAACTAGAACAGCAACAACAATTACAACAACTACGGCTATTACAATATGATTCGTAAAAACAGCAATAATAATAATAATAATAATGATAATCCTTTCTACTATAGGCACAAGGCCTGAGATTTGGGGGAGGGGGTAAGTCGATCACATCGATCTCAGTACTTGACTGGTACTTAATTTATCGGCCTCGGAAATCATGAAAGGCAAATTCGACCTCGGCGGAATTTGAACTCAGAACACGAAGACAGATGAAATGCTGCTAAGCATTTCGCCCAGCATGCTAACGATTTTGTTAGCTCTCTGCTTTAACAATAATAGTAATAATAATATTGATGCGTTTCGCTCAAATGACGCACAAATTCAATTGCTATTATTACAATATTACTGGTATCTTTTCCTGTGAGAGGGAGGCCTGCAGTCTATTTTTGTGTGAATTGAACTCAAAAATAGGATGGACACGACACTTCAAATATCACAAAACAGATCCAGCATATATCTACCGATTCTAAAATTACAACTTGGTTGGTCGACCTGCTATGTAGAAACGGCA
This sequence comes from Octopus bimaculoides, assembly GCF_001194135.2. Taxonomy (NCBI): domain Eukaryota; kingdom Metazoa; phylum Mollusca; class Cephalopoda; order Octopoda; family Octopodidae; genus Octopus; species Octopus bimaculoides. Next base: position 30,488,725 of record NC_068991.1, read on the forward strand.
CACAGATCTCTCTCAAACTACACATTGGATAATGTTATTGGGACACACTATGATAGAAGCTACATCAGTACAGTTATGGTTGAAAAATGGATAAATAACAAAAAATAGCAACATAACGGAGAACTTGTCTATTAGCATTAGTGTATGTCTGTATAGGGATACTTGTGTTTGCACGTCTGACGTCTTGTGCTTGTGATTATAGGGCTGATGTTTCCATGAAACAATAATTATATCATTTAATTCGGCTGATTCTGACTATCATGTTGAACTTTGACTACCGCGCTTAAACTAAATATTCTATGGGCTTTTAAAGAAACTAAACATTACATATCCGCACCAAATCCAACCAATCACTGAATTCCATCAAATATGAAACAATAAGTATCAACACGTAGATAGGTGTATTGTTCCTCACCGAGTTAGGTTCAACAGTGCTGTAGATTATCACACTAAACTACTACCTTATAGCCGTAAACAAGACAATGATATTACACAGCCAGTCAATCTAGAGAGTTCCTCTAAAAGCACTAGGAACAGAAATGTTCAATGTTGTGACCAACTGTATAACATTACTGTCAAAATTAGTGTCTTACAATATTCCCCTCTCACTAATCAGGAAACATTTCTAAAACAGCCATAAATTCTGCAAGTAGTTAAAAGGGAAATAGAAATAAAGAGAGCTGTATGAAATATGTATATAAAGAATAGGTAATGCCATAAAGAATCACAATTTAAAAATGTTGCGACCAAATGTAGAACAAACAGAACTGTAGAACAAACAGAACTGACATGCAGTGGGAAAAAATCCAGAGATTTGTCCTCCGAAGAGTAAATGCTCAGAGAAATGCATTATAATGCCAAATTGATTTCTTCACGCGCACAAATCAACAAGCTATATAGAGATTATACAGAATTCCTCTACTCCGAGAGAATCTAGCACTAACAGAACTGCTTCCTCTACTTCGAAAACAGCACAAATTTCAAACCACAGTTGAAAATCAAGAGAAGAAGGTGACACGGTATTTCGTGCACAGTGTTAGATAAGATACAAGAATTTAAGAACTGGAAAATGTCACACAATTTCTACCTTTCTCGAAATTTTAAATAATCCTGCATATTAAAAGAAAAGAACGAATTAATCTCGCCTATAGGTGCTCAGAATTGCAAGCAAAATTCTACATACATGACAGACCACAACCGACGATCGACACATGATATAACCGTCTAGCCTACTCGCGTGTAAATTCAATCGAAGACCCAACCGTATGAAACCGTGGTTTGGCATATAATAATCCCGGTTTCTGCAACGTATACAAAAATTACTTTTGGCTCGTCAAACATCTTCTTCTTCTTCTTCTTCTTCTTCTTCTTCTTCTTCTTCTTCTTCTTCTTCTTCTTCTTCTTCTTCTTCTTCTTCTTCTTCTTCTTCTTCTTCTTCTTCTTCTTCTTCTTCTTCTTCTTCTTCTTCTTCTTCTTCTTCTTCTTCTTCTTTTTCTTGAAACTGCCCAGAAGCTTCTCTCCATTTTCCAATAACCACACCACCAACAACGCCACCACCACCACCACCACCATTACTACTACAACTATGTCTGCGACTTGCTGCTGCTGTTGTCTCTTAAAGCATCCTCTTCGTAAATAAATAAAGACCGAAATAACAAGATGTATATGCTACTTGTTCTCTCCACCAAACTCTATCTGAAACTCTCTTTTCGCGCATGAATTCCCATTGCACCAGCGCAACTGAAGCATAAATATCAGTTACCAAAATCACGTTACACCCTTTCTCTACAGAAGTTGGCTGGTCTTTATATGCTTATAGGCATAAACACCCAACAAAAATACACGCTCAACACACATCACACGTACATACACACGCACACATGCATAGAACACATCACACACTTCCTTTTTCTTCAACAGTATATTAAAAGCCAATACAATCTTCTACTTTATCTAGAGATTGCCCAATGTAAAACATTCGGTTCCCTCAGCACCCACAGTCACTAACCCCTCTCCATCCCCCACCCATCAAGTGACCTACAACTAATCACCATCCTTCAAAGGAAATATTCATAGCTCTCTGCCTTTCTCTCTCTCTCTCTTTCTATATATATATGTATATATATATATATATATATATAT
>NC_068991.1:30491361-30493247 GCF_001194135.2 Octopus bimaculoides
TATATATATATATATATATATATATATATATGATATATGAGCATATGCATGTATACATACATATATGTACATACCTACGTCTACATGTATATATAGATGCATATCCGGATACAGGACGTCAAAAAGCGTGGACAAAAAAGGAACGGGAATATAAACAAAGCACAAAAAAACGGACGTCTTTTTACGGACAACAGAATGAACACATAGGAAAATAGACAAGCCACTTATGGAACTTTTCCTTCATCAGCTGCCTCTATTCTAAACTAGGCGTTTCGAAGATGATGTGTGTGTGTGTTTGTGTATGTGGGTGTGTATGTGTATGTGTGTATGTGTGTGTGTGATGGACTATGCTGTCAAAAACGACGTATAAGCGTTCAGCTTTTGGTGAACGACCCACACAAATGATTTGTTTATAGTGATCAAATCTTAGTCCCGCATATTACCGCACTCTCTCCATTAAATCGACCTTGTCTGAACAGGTGCACCGTGTACCACGCATCAGCTGTCGAAGTGACTGCAGAGAACATAACGCACTACTCGGTCTAGGAATTGAAATCACAAACTAGCCATTGTGGGTGTAACACTAACCACTAAGACATGCGTCGTGTGTGTGTGTGTGTGTGCGCCCGCACATACATGCATATACACGCACATATATCCTTTCGCAAACACCAACACGCACACACACAAACACACACATTCATATAATGAATAAACATAGAGATTGAATATATATAGGCGAATACCTTAGAAAGCACAGCGTATCAAAAAATTGTATATATATATATATATATATATATTCTCGTTTCATCAATTTTTATCTTTTTTCTTTCCCCCCATTAAACTTTGTTCCTATTTTCGGAGAAGTTCCTTACAGTTTGTTTGGAGCAGTAAAGTCTCTTCTGAATTCAATAGCTGGTGCTGAGTGTTACTTCATTCTGTTTTGTGAGGAGGTCAATGGGATTGCAATCGTTATAACATAAATATTATATACTGCTTGTTCTAAAGGTATGAGGTGAAGGTTTTGTAAAGCATATTTTTATCGCATTTTTAGGGGAAGCACATTTCTTTGAGATTTTTTATGGGGTGCCGAGACCTGATCTAATTCATTGCAACAGTATATTTTCCATTAAAACGACTAAGGGATGAGAGGAAATGTTAAACCGAATGACTGATTAAACGGGCTCTATCACCAAAAGGCCTTGATCAATACGAGGCTATGATATAAGACCATTACCCAAGTTACTGCTCAGTGGAATTGAACCCGATACTACGACACAGTTTGGAGCCACGCCTGTAGAAGACAAATACAATCAAAACGAGTAATCGATGCAAGCATTTATGTGGTCACACAACATACTAGATATAGCAGCCTTATCTCGCGGAAAAAACTATCAGAGTAGGAAAGAGTCTCTGGGTAAAGACCTCGATAAAATATTTCTACAGGTAACATAGGAGTCACCACTACAGACGCGCTTCAGGATAGAAATGATGGTTGCTAAATTAGTGCGCGCCTGGAGTCTAACACAACCACCACCACCAATAACAGCTCCTACTAAAGCAGTAGATTGAGTGGCATACACACACACACACACACACACAACACACAGAGCACTAGAGTTTCCCAGTATATATATATATATATATATATATACATATATACCAAAAATATGTATCTGTGACAACGGTGAAAGCCAGTCGATGCAAGGACACGCCTCTGAATAAAACATGTCTGTTAGCTGTGGGTGAATGGAGCCTATCAGTGATGACCTTCACACCCTCACTTATCTGTTCCCATATCCGCAACTAAACCAGACAATTGTTAAGACACGCGCGCGCGTGCACACATTGTGACATATTTCAAAAGGATATATACATATATATAT
>NC_068991.1:30495611-30496992 GCF_001194135.2 Octopus bimaculoides
TATATGCATATCATATATATATATGTATATATTCTTATATCTTGAATTCAATAGAAAATGTTTTTATATAAATTTGTATCTTATTCAGGCGATTACTTTAGATGTTTCAATCTGCTTCTACGTGAATTTACATTCACGTGGAGAAGGCATTCATTCTATCCCTTTGCTTTACTCTATTCACTTCATGTTGGCCTATGGTGATCTGTGGATCAGTGCGTGCGTGCGTGTGCGTGCGTGTGTGTGTGTGTATTGCAGTAAAATTTCCTCTTATTTTGATCCGGATAATGGGGTATACCCCAAAGTACTGACCTATAAGATTATGCTCCTGACGAAGATACCATACATGTTCATGATTAAGGTACTATATATGCAAATCTGCAGTGTATGGATGTGTTTTTAGATGTCTTTATTTTATTCTATACTCCTCAAGAGACATTGTTTTCATAACTCTAATTGATTTTTAATTATTTATTGATCAATGACACTGGAAAAATATCACGTTTTTTAGATGAGTTGGCATGTATTACTGTGAAGCACATGTGTATCTATTATCTATGTAATTGCATATATATATGCGTTGAGAGAGAGACAGAGGGGGAGGAAGAGAAAGAGAGAGAGGAGAGAGAGATTGCTTTCTTCATTCATTATATCCTTCTCTCTGGATTTTTCTGACAGAGGTAAAACTTGTGTAAAAATGTTTGTTATTGAAGTAGTCTATGTTTAAAGCGCTATGTTTTCCTACCAAAGCAAAAGGCGACTCTTGTTCTGATGGTTTTACGTTTATGAATACAAACTGCTAAGTGTCCGCCGTAGGACCACCCGCATTATATTTATATTTCTACTTCGCTACCCTGATCTTTTAATTTTGCTACCACCACCCAGTCATTTCTCATATCTGACTGCATCTTGTTCTCACTCCACCACACCCATTTCCTTTCCTTTCTCCTCCTCTGACTCTCGCTCTCTTCCTATTTCTCTTTTATCTTTTTCTCTCCCCTATTTTTATCATTATTTTTCATTTCTTATACAGACATACGTATATATATATATATATATATATATATATATATATATATATATATATATATATATATATATATATATATATATATATATATGCATGCATGTGTGTGTGTGTTTTATGTGTATACATACATATACCTATGCATGTGCTCATATGTATACATACACACACACACAAACATACATATACACACACATCATACATCATGACTATCTGCGCATAGTTTATTAAATATATTAATCAGCAAAAAGCGCAGGCCCTCCATGTACTGCGTCATGTTTTCCCGAGTTCTCTTGAGAATCTCAAAATAAAGTGCGTGTGTATGTATGCTCCCATACGCCTACGCCCCCCCCCCCC
>NC_068991.1:30497003-30499081 GCF_001194135.2 Octopus bimaculoides
GCCTACGCCCCCCCCCCACACACACACACATCATGTGAGACCGAATTGTTCTTCATTTGTTTTTATCAGTTAACAGAATTGTAATGTTCATCAACGTCTGTTATACTTCTTTAAGCATGCCTAATAATTGTAAAGAGAAAAATACCTTGATATCATTTGTAGAATAATTGCTTTTAAAATTATTAAATTGACAATACCTTTTCTTTGTGTAAGATAACAGAATATTAAAATGTATGAGTTTGTGTGTGTGTGTAAGTGTGTGTGCGTGTGCGTGCGTATGACTAAGTACGTATGTCTGCTGAAAGTTTCAGCTTCAAATGAATGAATATTTGTATGTCTATCGCATTCACGGCAGTTCTTTACCTCAGTTTCAGAAGCGTCAAGCGGAGCAAAGATGAATGCACAGCTTTGGATTGCGACATTCTCTCTTGTGTATATTTCGCTAACAGATAGGTGAATTGTGGGTACAGAATTAAGTGTCTTATTTCCACACCTCCGTATGATATAAGCTAATGATTCACCATGTGATAGTCTGATGTATTATCCACTCTGCACTTTGAATGTTATAGTCATACAAACAAAAACAAAATACATACTAAATAGCCGTGTGAATCACAGTGACACATGCGCACATACACATCACACACACACACAGACACACACACACACTAAATATGAAAAGGCGTGTTCATTTTGTAGGAACTCTACTGAGAATGTAAATAGTAAATATTTTGAGTTGTTTGTCTGCCTTTAGAAAAGAATGTTTCTCAATTCCCAAGAGGGAACCATAATTGGTCATTAATTTTTACGATGAGATAAATGGTTGAAGAAGAAAGGAATCGCAGTGAATTATCTATTCTCCTGCTGAATATATCCAGTGTGTATACAGTATGTTATGTTTGGTTGAATTGGTTTCAATAAATGAAGTCTATACACTTACACAACTGAATATACATAGTATCTCGTGAGAAATAAACCATTAAACAATATGGTCGCCTGTGTAAAACGAAACTTTTACTTCTTGTTATTGTTGCCGTTTAACACCAAATCGGCATTGACTGAACTGACTTGTGATCAAAACATATTCACCCGTAGCCATCACGTCAGTTTTTCTCTAGGGTGTGACTTAGCTGTTATTTCTGGCAAGTCTAAATAAATCCCTTCTTTTGTCACGGGAAACACCTCGTATTACTTCTATTGAATAATTCAATGAGATGCATGGCTGCTGAGTGCTTTGGCTGTTCGAGTCACGATCATCAGATTGTAGGTTTGATTTCTCGACTAGGTATCTGTCTTTTGAGCAATGTATTTCAGTCCACGTGGCTCCAATCTACTCAGCTGAAAAGAAGTTACATCTGCTGCTGTGCAACATCTCATAGAATTTTGACCCTTCTCGCCAAGTTTGTTCAAATATAGCAGGTTAATGGTTACAGTACTGTGGAAGATTATTTCAATACGAAATTAATATGATTAAGGATTCTTTGAGAGACATTTCGTTTACTTATTTTATTTAACTTTATTATTTTTTGCATTTAACTTTTTGGTCTTAATCTTCTTGTTCCTTCGAAAGTACTTCGTGATATTGTCAGCTCTTTGAAACAACAAAAGGATGCTTTTACATGGTTACTCCACCTGTTAGAAATTACAGCCAAATCTCTTTCAAATTACACTGCCAATTTAATAAGAGCAAAGGGAGAAGGGACTTCTTAAATAAATAAGTTCCGGTAAAGCCCAGAACGGACGGAATAGTCAGTTCGGAAGATCTTTTACTCCAAATTTGTTTGATATGGCTAACATGTGTGTAATAACAACAACAATCAAAGTGTTTGATTAAAATAACTACGAATATCTTTACACAGATGTTCATCTCGATAAATTGATACTTCTATATTGTTAAAACATCAATTGACAGGGTAGTGAATCAGTGTTTTAAACTATTTAAAGGGAAATAATAATAATAATAATAATAATAATAATAATAATAATAATAATAATAATAATAATAATAATAATAACAACAATAATAATAATAATAATAATAATAATAATAATAATAATAATAATAATGATAATAATAA
>NC_068991.1:30499091-30500044 GCF_001194135.2 Octopus bimaculoides
GGGTGGGCGGGAGTCATACTGAAAGGTCCTTGTTAAAGTCTATGCAACATTGGAAAAATTAATGTCCCCATATAATACGGCTTCCTCATTCACACCCAAGTTCTACCTCATGATGTTCAGAAGCATGATTAAGCTATAACAATCATTAAAACTTGAAGACAGACAGGTAGATAGCTCACATATATATATTAACAGCATAGACAGACACTCACACAACCAAACACACATACACACACACTCACTCACACAAACACACACACAAACGCACACACACACACACACACACTCACACAAACACACATACACACACAAACACACACAAACACACAAACACACACAAACACACAAGCACACACATATTCATGGGGACATACATAAGCTCTGAACACAGACAGTCACACGCGTACATATGCACATGCACACATACACAATATGCACACAAACATACTGACAAATACATACAGATATAAAGATATATATATAAACACAAGCGAATAGACATCCACACACACACATTCTCTCTCTCTCTCTCTCTCATACATACATATATCCACACAGTTACAAAATAACTGTACTTTTATGGTTCAACAAAAGTCGTTAAAACGTAGTCAGCAAAAATATGGCGGCAGAGACAAGGAGACAGGTTGCGATGAGTTATCGATCCTGATAAGAAGAAATTTGGATTAAATGACGTAGGTTAAATATTTTAACTTAAAACAATTATCGCATTACATAGAATAGCATTTACAAATGATTATCGACGTCGGTAAATCGTTTTACTGGGGGATTTGATCACGCCCAGTGATTTGATCACGCCCATATTGAAATTCCAACGTTTAAGACTTTTTTCCCAGTACTTGCTTCCGTTTCTCTCTTATCTTATCGATCTTTGTTGCAGAATTACTAAATTAAGTTATCCGTGGATGTGTGTGTGTGTGTGTGTGTGTGTGTGT
>NC_068991.1:30501124-30503982 GCF_001194135.2 Octopus bimaculoides
TATATATATATATATATATATATATATATATGTTTGTGTGTATGTGTGCGTGTGTGTGTTTTTATTTGTATTGATATAAATATGTGTATATACGCACGCACACGCATACATAAATACATGAATCCATCCATACGTACATACGTATATAAAATACTAGAATACACAACATACATAAGTAAAATGGATAACTGTATATACGCATAGACAAAAGTACACACATATATACACACATTACAATATACACTAACATACGCATATGCATGTGTTCCTGTGTATGTGCATATATGTGTGTTCCTGTGAATGTAAGTGCTTCTACAATGGAATATAAATATTTAATGCTAGTTTCTGTCAACACAACCATACATGCATACATGCATGTACAATTACATAGACATACATTCACACACAAGCACACATGAGGGGACACACAAGGACACATGCGTGCACACAAGCACACATGCGCACGCACGCACACACGCTCACACACATACACACAAACACACGCACACGTGCACAAACATGAATAGATGCGTCTATTTTGATAGATATCTAAAAGTCATTTATGAACAAACCGAACAGCTGTTGTCTGTTGATGATACAAAGAAGATTACGACAACGACGACGATGACGGCAATGATGATGATGACGGTGATAACGATGATGATGACGGTGATAATGATGATGATGACGGTGATAATGATGATGATGACGACACCGACACCAAGATACAGACTGTATCGATCCAGTTACGTTTCGCTGCACTTTATATTCCCAAATAGGTTTCGCCTCAAAATTCATGTTATACACAGTAACGTAATAACCACAGCGTGTAAACGGCCACGTGTGTGCGTATATGTGTGTGCATGAGTGTTTATGTTTTTGTGTATATGTGTATATGATTGTGTATGTGTGTGTGTGTGTGTGTGTGTGTGTGTGTGTGTGTGTATTTATTATAGGCATGTATGTTACATAAAATTTGTCACACAGTCAAATGATTTCTTAATGAGAAATAAAACGTTAGGCAGGAATAATACTAAAGATCTGTGGCTAAAATAAATATATGAATAAATAATTAAATAAATAAAACCCCACCACTAAAACAAATGTCTTGTAGTAGGAACCAAGGCCGGCAAAAAAAAAACAGTCAGTTACAGCCTACCGGCTTTAAAAGGAGTGGCGCAATAGTGTCCCGAATATATTAAAGGTCAGATTGGTCACAAGTGGAACGTTTTTGACTGTCATTCGAACGAAGTTGATTCTGTATTAAACTATTTCTTGAAGCACGAGTCCAAAAGAAGCATCTAAGTCAGTGGTTTCCTCTATGAAATACTGGGGTTTCACATAAATAGTAGAGAGGTCTTGGGGTCTCTGAGCGAGGATCGAAATTTGTTGAAGTTAACAGGCTTTTCAAAGATTTGGGGTCCTGTTGGAAAATTCATTTATATACAATTGACCGTTGATTGTGTTAAAGATGTGAGCCAATTCTCTCCAGGGTGGGAAGTCTCGTAAGAAATAGTAAGCAAATCACCGACGAAACGAACCTTGTATTAAAAACAAAATAAAAGTACATATTGGCTTCAAATTCTGGCACAAGACCAGCAATCTTGGGAGAAAGAGTAATTCAATTACATCAACCCAAATGTTCAATTGGTTCTTATTTTATCGACCCAGAAAGGATGAAAGGCAAAGTCGACCTCGGCGGAATTTGAATTCGGAACGTAAAGACAAAAATAAAAGCACACATTGAAGACTATTGTACTTCATAGAGCATGCCTGGATGGGAGGGAATAGATAGTCATGTTAAGAAGGTCTTTCATTAAAGGCTTCTTACATCATGGTTGACAATAAACTAGAGAATGAGGACAGCATTACCATGATTTATGCAATCAAATGAAGAAACGTTACTAACTAAGCTTGTGTAAATGAATGGACAATCGGCAAAATTATGAAACGCAAAATATGTATCAAGTTTGTGGCTGTTTGTGCGTTCATATGAACTTGCGTAAATCAACAAACACATGATTGTGTGTGTGTGTGTGTGTGTGTGTGTGTGTGTGTGTGTGGGTGTGTGTGTGGGTGTGTGTGAGCGTTCTTACACGCACATATCCACACATAGGAGTGAGGGTGAGAATGGATGTATTTATTGGTGAAATTTTGCTACGACAGCAAGAGAGATGTCACAATGTTTAATCCTGATGATAAGCCTATGAAAGACTAGAAATATCGTTGATGTACTTAAAATCTTTACTATCCGAAACAAAGTGCAAGGAACTTCTTTGAAAATATGAGTAAGCCTTGAGGAGAAGATAAAATTAGAATACCATTTGCATTCAATACGTGGCTTAATGCAGACCTGTTCTCCGCACTCACATGGTCACACACACGCACACATGCAAGCATATGTGTAAGTGTATATATATATACATACACACATACATACAACATAACGATATATATATATATATATAACTGCGTACATGAGTGTGTGTGTGTAAAATCAACCCGTAACCATTTTGAAAACAAAAATGCATTCTAGAAATTTCTTTGCTAAAATGAAGTAGAACATCAAATTTTTTATGAATAAAATCTACCAAAAACATAAAAAAAATAATTTTAATAAAATATTTACACAGATTTATCATTGCTGTTTCTATTGTTATTATTGTTGTTGGTGGCTATCAAATTTTGACAGGCATTTTGCCGAGACATTTAATATTCTAAAATATATAGCATTATCCATAGAATCTACGTGAGGCAGGGTGTGTGTGTGCGTGTGTGTGTGTGTGTGTGTGTGTGTGTGTGTGTGCATGTTTGTATTGGTGTGTGTGTGTGTGCGTATGTGTGTGTGTGCATGTTTG
>NC_068991.1:30504370-30505014 GCF_001194135.2 Octopus bimaculoides
TATATAAATATATATAAAACATCCTGTGAGAAGTAGAAGAAATGTAATAATAAAAAAATTAAATTCTTCCTTATTTTCAATTCTTTATAAACTCGATATTTGATGGGAAGTCCTTCAATGAAATGATGGATGAGGCTTCATTTTTCATTTAAAAAAACCAAATTAGTTTAACTTTGCCCTTCTTATAGTGTTGTGAATTTATTGCGAAGTAGCGAAATCGTTAAGTAAGAGGGACAATGACTAGCTAAGCCATTAGTAGGATATGTCCTGTAGTTCCTATATGCTTGTAGTATTATCTTAGGGCTAAATGGTGCAACACGAAAGCAATTGACCGATAGATCAATTGCTTTCGTGTCATCATCATTGGTTTTGTTTTTGGAAATAGGCGAGAACTAGCGTAAATATATTTAGTTAATGAGTTAAATCGCTGGACATGTATAAAAACATCCGTCTTCCATTCAAATATCTTTATGCTTATAATCTACGTTATCATGTGCTAGAGTGGTAACAATAAAAGATATATTCCGAATAATATATGGATACACTTCAAGGCGGTGCCCCAATATGGCCGCAGTCAGATAACTGAAACAAGTAAAAGTAAGTAAAAAGTATATATATATATATATATATATATATATATATAT
>NC_068991.1:30505229-30507247 GCF_001194135.2 Octopus bimaculoides
ATGTATGTGTGTGTATATGTTTGTGTGTCTGTGTTTATCCCCCCAACATCGCTTGACAACCGATGCTGGTGTGTTTACGTCCCCGTAACTTAGCGGTTCGGCAAAAGAGACCGATAGAATAAGTACTAGGCTTCCAAAGAATAAGTCCTGGGGTCGATTTGCTAGACTAAAGGCGGTGTTCCAGCATGGCCGCAGTCAAATGACTGAAACAAGTAAAAGAGTAAAAAGAGAGTATATATGTGTGTGTGTGTGTGTGTGTGTGTGTGTGTGTGTACCTCAACCATATTTGAAATAACAACTTTGTATTTGTACAAATCACTGCTTAGCACTTTCATTCTGTATACATACATACATACACACATACATACATACATACATACATACATACATACATACATACATGTATGTATGTACGAATGTATGTATGTATGTATTATGTATGTATGTATGTATGTATGTATGTATGTATGTATGTATGTATGCATGTACGCATGTATACATGTATGCATGTATGTATGTTTGTATACAGAATGAAAGTGCTAAGCAGTGATTTGTATAAATATAAACTTGTTACCATTTCAAATATGCCTGAGGCATATTCGAACCCGTAAGAAAGTCATTCACTGTATTTTGTACTGCAGAAAATTTCTCGCTGTAGCAGATAAGCGTAAACACACCAAATCACTTCACGGTGACCCCTAACCAGACTGCACCAGCGACCAGAAAGATAGATACTATGTCTATAGACACATTCATATATACATAAATATATGTGTATGCATATATATTTTTTTTTCTCCGTTTTTTTCTCCGTGTTTTTCTCCTTGTTTTCTCCGTATTCTTTCTGTTGAAGAGCGTAGCTCGAAACGTTAAAGGCTTTCTGTATTCCCGAGCGTTAAACTAATACGTCCTTTTGTTGTTTCCACCACCTGTCCTCGTCTGTTGTTGTTTGTTTCGTAAATTCTCCCATATATATATATATATATATATATATATATAAAAGATGTAATGGCAAGGGAATGATGGAAGTAGAGTGATAGAGCGCGAGGGGTGGAAGAGAGAGAAATAAAGACACACACAAGCAACTATGTTTGATTCAACAGCAGCTGACAAAGTGAATGATTAATCAAGAATCTAACAAATATTCCTTATATTTTATATGGTATATTTGAGATTCATGCTTGCACCTTTTTAAATTCACTTCTACATAAATTCATAGCACCGACCACTGGTTGAATCGTTGCGTTACCTCAGTGATTTAATATATCGCTTAAATGAACTGTGTTTGTTCCGCCTATGTTGTGCTTCCATCGCTTACACAGACTCACATTCACGCATTTTGACATATGCAAGCATAGGTCAATTTGTATTTAGTGCTGTATGTAGCTATTTAGATATATATGTATGTGTGTGTAGATATAAGTAAATGGTTCTTCGTTAAATAACAATAGCAAAGAGGCCTCTTTCAGATGTCAAAACTGAGTAAATATCATCACACATTAGTATATGTACTAAGGTGTATAAAACAATTATAGAAAAATGGAAGAAAAAAAATCAACGACGGATCACACACACATACATCCATATGCGTGTATATGCATGTATGTGTGTGTGCAAACACATGTATATGTGTAAAGCAAATATGAAGGAAAAACAACAATAACCAATAATGAAAATTAAGTAACTAGAAAAAAGAAAATGAAAAGAGAAACGGAAGAAATATGAAGAAAAAGCGACAAGAAGTGAAACTATAAGGAATGGGTGAAAGACTGAGTGGTAAGAGAGAGATATAGAAGACAAAGAAAAGAAGTATAAAGACAATCTTATCTAGTGTAGGCCACCAAGTTCAAATAACATTGATATGATTCAAAATGGCTTATTTATATGTATATTGCAAACATGAGTTCACGACTACCTATATATATATATATATATATAGAAACAAGTACTTACATTCGCACTTCCTTTCTTCCATTTGTGATAGCACTCTCTCTCTCTCTCTCTCTCTCTCTCTCTCT
>NC_068991.1:30507350-30510150 GCF_001194135.2 Octopus bimaculoides
CTCTCTCACCATATGTGTGTATTTGTTTGTGGATGTGTGTATGTGTCTGTGCTCGTCTCCTTATGAGCATGTGTGTGTATCTGCTATTACTAGTGATGTTTGAAACGTGTGGGTGGAAAAGGCTACGACTCAAGCATTTAAGTATGTAATTGTACATGTCATTCTCTTCCACTCTATGTGCGTGCGTGCGTGTGTGTGTGTGTGTGTGTATGTGTGTGTGTGTGTGTGTGTGTGCGTATTTCAACACACATGATAGAAATACACCCAATATATGCAGTATAAACTGATGATGCTGCGGCATGATTATGAAACGTTAAAATGACTGGAATGGTGCAAAGTAAATTTTTGTACCAATTTCAAAATCATTTTAAAACATAGTTGCCTAAGACATATCATAACATATGCCCGGAATGTTTGTTTTTTGTTGTTTTTGTCGATATCTGCCTCATCTAATATCTTAGTTGGTTTTTGTGGTAAAGGAACGTAACGCAACAACGAACTCTTGTTTGATGTACGAATGCGAACATACACATAGTTAGACAGATATAGATATAGACAGATATAGTTAGATAGATATAGACAGATATATATTTATACACACACACTCACAAACACACACACACACACACACATGTATGTATATGCAGAGTGGTAAAATAGTCACGAAGTCTAACTGCATACTACGATCTGGCTTCAGCTACTGCACGAACTGCATTTTTTAACTTCTGACCCACCCTGTGACCCACCCTGTGTGCACGCACGCACAGACGCACATACACATACTTCACATGCTCTAAAAATTACCAATACCTACTCGGATACCAGGAAAATCTGGTATGGATTCAAGTATAAAGTTAGGGCCCACCCAGACACACAATTAAGTGTAATAGGGAGGGCTGTTGGCTGTAGCTATGCTTATCGCTATGTATATATCATAGAATAACGTAAAGGGTGTATACTAAACACTCAGCTATTCATCGTACATGAAAATTCCTTTGAACATACTATTACATTCATTACTGGGAGGTGGCGGAGAGAACGTAATGCTACTTTTCTGAAAAGACTATCCATAATTTATTTTGACTATTTCAGTAGTCACCTTTTAGTAGAAATAGTGTGCTATCGATTCTCTGAGCCAAGTAGGGACTGGGGGCATGCGTATACAATCAGAAGTGAATAGGACTCAATACAGGGTTCAAAGTTATTTATTTGTAAGGTATAATTTCCTGTAGTTTTCAGTATTAGGCTTCTCATACCAAAACTTTGTGTGTGTGTGTGTGTGTGTGAGAGAGAGAGAGAGAGAGAGAGAGAGAGAGAGAGAGAAAACGTGTGCACATGAGAGGCCAGAAGTTTCAAATCGTCGTGGAAAACATCTAAAATATGATCTCTACAGGACTCGCTTCCGTAGATCCAGACATTGACCTTACACTCCCTATCACAATATATCTGGTAATTAAGGCGGCGAGCTGGCAGAAACGTTAGCACAGTGGGCGAAATGCTTAGTGGTATTTCGTCTGTCATTACGTTCTGAGTTCAAATTCCACCGAGGTCGACTTTACCTTTCACCCTTTCGGGGTCAATAAATTAAGTACCAGATGCGTACTGGGGATGTCTAATCGACTGGCCCCTCTCCCCCAAAATTTCGGGCCTTGTGTCTACAGCAGAAAAGAATATATCTGGTAATTTAAATGCAGTAAAATTGACAACAATCGATAAATTAGAGTATCGTTGTAACTGAAGCCCTAAATTCCGTTGAATTATAAAGATGTAGTTTAAGTTTAGCTGAAAATATATAACATTTGCAGTAAACCTGCGATGTATTAAACCAAAAACGAAATTTATAAGAATGATATAACTCGAAGTACAAGTAAATGACGTAAGTTTATTTAACTGCGACTGCAAGTAACTGATGTAACTTAGCACACATGTATGTGATGTATCTCAAAGTATATTTAACTGGAAGTAGAATAGTAACAGTTGCAGCAACAGCAAAGACGGAACATTTATAAGGCCGCTTGACTTGCTGGAATCAGTCAGCAAATTACGGTCGCTAATCTTTAAAAATGAAAGCCATATGAGATAATGTAGTCCCAGATATTCGTGCCATAAACAAATGAGATGTTTCAGTACAGTTGTTAAATATTACTACTTTTCTATACTAACTATAACTATTTAAATAGCTATGATTAAAGATTCTCTTTCGAATCTTTTCTGTTCTTTTGTTGTGGCAGTGTTTATCAATATCCAATGGAGCATATGGATGATGAAATAATACAGGAAGTACATTATTGGGGTTGATTTGATGACTAAAATACTTTCGAAGGCGGTGTCTCTCCCTGAATGGGGAGCAATATAAGAATTAATAAGCATGATTTTTTATTTAAAAAAAACACTACAAATAGTGACACAATCTCATACACACACAAATATACAAAAGAGCGCGCCAAGAGTCGGCGACGATGATGAGAGTAGTAGTAGTAGTAGTAGTAGTAGTAGTAGTAGTAGTAGTAGTAGTAGTAGTAGTAGTAGTAGTAGTAGTAGTAGTAGTCCATTCGTTGTAACGGCGTGTAAGAAAATACAAAGTCATAAAAAAGCCAATGTAAGCTGAGAAGGTATTGTGATAAGATAAGTCTTTTCCATACCCCCACCCGGCCCTCTTCCACTGTTTTCAGGGATGATCTCAGTCAAACATCCCCTACCAGTATTGTTTTGGTATAATTACCGGGACTAAAACATCTAAACACAAACACACACACACACACACACATACACACACACACACACACACACACACACACAC
>NC_068991.1:30510401-30516867 GCF_001194135.2 Octopus bimaculoides
TTATCTCCTATAATATACAGGTGTTTGGAAGATCCACAGGTGTAGTACAATTGATACACCAAAGGAGGAAGATACCTAAACATATTATACTCGTAACACAAGCATATGCACGCATTTGCAACCACACACACACACACACACACACACACACACACACACACACACACACACACACACACACGCACATATAATTTCAGTCGATGAAGTCAGGTAAAAATGACCTTACCTATGTCATTTACGACCGCACCGTAATGATTTGTTACCTTTACCCACAGGTGGGTATAAAACTGTTGCGTGAAAAAAAAAGAGAAAAAGAAAGCGCCAAAGATTCGGGATGCTTAAACAGAACGAGAGAGAGAGAGAAAGAAAGGTGAAGTGAGAGAGAATTTTCAACCTAATACACGGAAACATGAATGTTATAAAACGATGCGAAACATTATCTATCCACTGGCCTGCACACAGATTTACACTCGGAACGACCCAACGGCTAAACCAGATATTGCATAAATATACAATGAAAATACGCCCACCTACTGCTTCAAGATTTAGGAAAATGGTTGCGAATGCAACACACAGAAAATTTTATATATACACATATGCATACATATACATATACTTGTGTATATGAATGTATATTGAAGAGTGTTCTCTGATACATGTCATGATCAAAGTCACAGGTGCCAGAGGTGCGGGATTGCCTCAGTCTAATCTATGCAACTCCTCGCCAATCTTCACCACTCCTGTTCCTATTGCTCACCTGTTAACCGTGATTATTGTTGACACATCTCACTACACTACGATCACACACCACACAAGACTAAAAAACACCAATCTGTACAAAACTATCTTACACTACATCACACAAAACCATATCCCACACTAAAACCCATTATACCACCACCTTACAATGCCTCGAACAATCCATGGCGTTTGCTATTTTCGCGCTACCTTAAAACACCAGAGTGCATATACTGGTGGACAACCATACACGTACGTTCCAGCGTGAAAGCTGACGCATAGTTACACAAACCGCTGGAAAAAGTAGTTACATTTCCCTCAGGTCACAACCTAAAGCTTTCAAAACAAGAAGTGCTGGGTAATACGTGGGTAATACGTGGTTAATATGCTGGGTAATACGTGGTTTGATGAATAAGTATCCGGATTGTTGCCATAGTAACGAAGATAAAGCACGTAGAGTAAAGCTGCTTGGTACACATTGACCTTGATTTCTGTTGTGCATGCGCACTAAGTTTTAACGTTCTAACTTACTTTTGCTGTTTACAGCAGTGCTTGGAAGTAACGAGTGTGGCGTGTTCTTAGCCATTGACCATGACAGAGAAAGTTGAGCAGAGAATCTGCATCTTTGCCAAAAGTTTGGCCAAACCTGTTCAGAGACATACGCAAAGTTTTCAAACGCCTTTCATCGTTTACATCAAGGAGATCTTATGCAACTGAAACCCGCGTCTTTTTGGTCAGCTGAAAGCAATTTTGGCACAAACTTGGCAGACACGCGTCTCATACCCAAATCTTCAGTGATAACGGACTGAACTGAACCGTAATTAATCTGCACATCCTCTGATAACTCACGGATGGTGATTCGACGATTTCCCCTCACACCTGCACGCACATCTGCGATGTTTTTCTTAGTTCTGTTGGTTGCGGGTTTCCCAGAACGTTCGTCAATATAGAAATTTTTTTGGCCTTCTTGGAAATGTCTGAACCACTCGTACACTTGTGTGCGGCTCATACACTCCTCTCCATACACTTTCTGCAACTTTGCGCAGGCCTCTGAGCAGATATCGCCATGACAACTTTCTCTGTCATGGTCAATGTGATGATCACACGTTACATACGTTACTTCGAAGCACTGTTGTAAACGGCAGAAGAGAGCTAGAATATTGAAACTTAGTGCATATACACAGCAGAGTTTAAGATCAATCTGTGCCAAGTGGCTTTACTCTACGTGCTTTAGCTTCGTTACTATGGCAACAGTCTGGATACTTTTTGCTCAAACATCTTATAGTCCAAGAGGAAGCATCCGAGAAATGTCATGCTACTGAGTCACAGGTTACCCGGCTTACTCACCAACAACTGTACATACATACGTATATATGACCTTGATTAAATTATGCGTATGTGTGTATGAGAGTTTGCAGGTATCAACACGCACACGTACGCAGGTACCTGATAACCATGGAATTTATATAAATATTGTAACATGATGTGTTAAGCACGTCCACAAATATTGGCTACCTGATGTTAACAGCAGCAGTGATAGCGATACTTATTCTACTGGATTTATTTCAGAAATTACTTAATGCCATAGAGTTTATATAAGCAGATCAGATACAGATTCATAAGAATTTTCTAATTCAAATCCACTACACGCGTTTCGACTCATCCTGCATCTCTACTTTACAGGTGAGATTCTATCAAACCAATACTTTTGCATTACAGGTGCAGATTGCGTCTCCTCAGGTTACTTTTTAACAAGAACCTCGCTCTTTCTTCTCTCTGTTTCACCTTGCTCTATTAAGATATATTTTTTAGGAAGTCTGCTACATTCTAGCAGATATCAAAACTCTATTTTACAACAACTATAGCAGACAGTGCCCAAATTTTGTGGAAAGATAAATATTATCCCCGTTCAATCTCAGCCGGTGAAACCTAGAAATCTCTTCTTTTATTTACTCATCAAATTTATTCAGTTCACAAACTCCAATGTCATCTTTCAATAAAAATGAAGTGTAAACTGAATCACGAGATATATGAAAATATAAACGTGATGGTCACAACTGAAATATGTCCGATGGGTGAAGATAGAGCCATTTTAACAGCATAATAGATCCCTGGGCAAATCACTGCACTGGGCCCTACAGTATTTATTTATTGAAAGCGAGTCACAACATTCATAGGTTAGAATTGGTTTCCTTGACCCATAAAGCCCCCGATCAAATCAATGCAAAGGGTTCAACATACATAGATCTGAATTAAGACCCTAGACTCGTGAGGGCCCGGGCAATTGCTCAGTATCTCTATGCCTTAAAATGGCCCTGAGTGGAGATCAGCTTGATCAGGGCTGATTTAGGACTAAACGATAGCAATGAAATACACAATTCAACGTGGTCTACTAGAAACACCAACCAAGCCTTTCTCAAACGAGACACTAAAGTCTGAAATAAGAAAAGGGACTACTAGACAATGTAATTCTAGACAAAACCCCTGAAAAAAGCAGGATGACCCCCGTTATAATATCTTTGATCATTGGTCTTCTTCTTCAATGCTGACCTACAACTACAACAACAGCAGTTCTTTGATATCATGTTATCTTTATAATTGTTATCCAATAAAAAAAATATGTTCAGTTTAAGTTGTGTCTCTAAGATCTTTCTAGACACAAGACATTGTCTATGTGAACAATAAGTCACATAGCAAAATACTGTGGCTGGACTTGGCTCGGATTCGGAGAAAAGAGGAAATAAAAAAGAGATGGGAGCGAGGTGACTATTATAGTTCACAAGTTTAAAGAGGTTGGGGGTGTAAATTAAAGCAGTGGTAGAGGTGAGAAGTACACGTTGTTCAATAAATAGCCAACAGAAGCTATGCACCAGCTTGTCTGTGCTAATTACCTTTAAGCTTGCTATAACATGACCAAAGATTCAGACGCTCCATCAATCAAAAAACAACAAAATCCAGAACCAGCCAACCGACAACCAAGAGCTACGCTTTGTGTATATGTGTGTATGTGTGCGTGTGTGTGTTTGTTTATTTCTGTGTGGGTATATGTATGCGCGCGTGTGTCACTGATTTTTTTTTTATTCCATCTTTATTTTCTCTTTTTATTTTGGAGACAGTGGGTTGGTCAAGTCACCTTGATTTAAAGCCGCTTAAGACTGCGCCACAAGCTCCCTCCTACTCCCCACACACAGAAATACACAAACACACACACACACACACAAGCATTCCCACATGCACGTACTCACGCATTTAGTGGCACACATTATACATCCACATAAATATATGAGAAACACGTGCGCGCACACATGCACACTCATTCACCAACAGAGAAATACACACACACACACGTATGTATGTATGTATGTATGTATGTATGTATGAATGTATGTATGTATGTATGTATGTATGTATGAATGTATGTATGTATGTATGTATGTATGTGTGACAATGCTTATACTCGTACAGATACATATAACGTGACATAAACGTACACAGCTGTATCATGCACTTTCGCGCAATTATAGCGGCAAGGTTTGGCAGCTGATTAATTTTTGTTTCTTCACCCCATTATTATTATCATTATTGTTGTTGTTGTTGTGGTGGTGGCGGCGGTGACAGCTAGATAGCATTTAGTAGTGGAACACTGCGCCCATACGAGCGCGTGTTTACTGATGGCAACATGCAGCATCAACCGACCAAGTACACACTAACATACAGACCTATACACATAGATAAACAGCATGCATATAAAAAAAAAAAGCAAGTATTACACACACACACACATACGTTTAAAGGATTACAGTGTTCCTTGTCAACAACGGAATATCTACGATATACATACACATATACGCGGGTGGGGGTGCGAGTGTGTGTGTATGTGTGCATGCACACAATAGTATAGATATGTGCAGACGTGTGTATATATATATGTGTGTGTGTGTGTGTGTGTGTGTGTGTATGTGTGTGCATATATATATATATATATATATATATATATATATATATATATATATACATGTATGTGGATATATATATATATATATATATATATCGATATATATATGTATATATGTCTATACACACACATATATATATGTATGCGTATATATATATATGTGTGTGTGTATACACACATACTATATATTTACACACACACACACACACACACACACACACACTCTCTTTCTCTCTCTCACACACACAATTACCACTCATAACTCTTTGCCCATCTTCTGTCTTATATCTCACTTGCTCAAGTTACGTATTTCTTATAGCTAACTCATATTGTGCTGGATAGGAATTTGGGATTTAAGAATTTGGTCAGTCCGAGAACTTATTCAGAGGGTATCTATAACGCTTATTCTACCATCTTCTCACCCATACATGCATACATATATACATACACACACACACACCACACACACACATTCAGGGAGAGGGGGAAAGAGACAGAAAAATAAATAGATAGATAGATAGATAGATAGATAGATAGATAGATAGATAGATAGATAGATAGATAGATAGATAGATAAAGATGCACGCACACACAAACATAAGATTACGTTGATCATGAAACTCTATTTAAAAATACTGTTTACAACTTCTTTTCTTCCCGGAAGTGATTGACTAAGTAGGGCACAAGGCTGATCACTCTATAATTCGAATCGTTTGGGACCCTACATTAAACAAACTCCAATTCAAAGCCATGCATTCTACAAATGCCAAGTATTCTCATTTTTACGCATGTGCGTGCGTGCGTGCGTGTGTGTGTGTGTGTGTGTGTGTGTGTGTGTGTGTGTGTGTGTGTGTGTGTGTGTGTGTGTGTGTGTAGGCCTGTATCCCCAAAAAACTTTTTCTTCGTAAAAAAAGGGTTTTTTGGGGGTGGGGAATATGTTATCCAAGCAGGACCAGTTTTGCGCTATTATCGATTGATGATTCTGGATATCATTCGTGTGTTCATGTGCTAATATTTGTGGTTGGTTAGTTTGATCATTTTTAGTACTTTTCACTTCCGAAAGTCCAGTTGTTCCTATGAAGACTTCATTCTTTTCGATATAAGAGAAATAATTAATAGTTTAAAGTAAACAGAGAATATACATAGAACTTATTATTTTAATTGCACTAAATGAACGACAGAAGATGGAATATACGAGAATTTATTAGTAATCACGGCAAACGTTTCGACACATCTAGCATCAATCCCGCACGATGGGACACTGGAGCATCCGGTGCTGCAGATGTGTCTCACAGTGTAATAAATAGACACAACTCGTTAAAATAACAGTTCTGCAACGTATTTTCTCTTACATCTGCACCACCGGCTGCTCCTGAGGGATCGTTGCTAGATCTGTCGAAACAATTGTCGTGATTAATAATGAATTCTTGTATATTCCATCTTCTGTCTTTCATTTACATATACTTAACGAATACTGTGAGTGTGACCTTGCTTTACCAGTAAACTACTATATATATATATATATATATACTCTTTTTTTATTCTTTTATCTGTTTCAATCATTTGGCTGCGGCCATAGTAGAGCAACGCCTTTAGTTGCACAAATCAACACCAGGACTTATTCTTTCCAAGCTTATTATATCGAACTCATTTTGCTGAACCGCTATGTTACGGGGACGTAAACACACTGACATCGGCTAGCAAGCGATGGTGCGGGGGTCAAACACAGACATAAATACATAGATACGTATATATATATATATATATATATAT
>NC_068991.1:30516938-30518386 GCF_001194135.2 Octopus bimaculoides
ATATATACGACAGGCTTCTTCCAGTCTTTGTCAACCAAATCCACTCACAAGGCTTTGGTCAACCCGAGGCCACAGTAGAAGACACTTGCCCAAGTTGTTATGCAGTCGGACTGAACCCGGAACCATATTGTTGGGAGGCAAGCTTCTTACTACACAGCCACTATATAACGGCAAAAAACTTTAGCGAAGGCACGTGGTTTAGTGGTTAGAGTATTCTGCTCACGATCGTTTGTTTGTGAGTTCGACTCCCAGCAGTGCGTTGCGTCCTTGAGCAAGACACTTTATGTCATGTTGCTCCAGTTCACTCTCCTGGCAAAAATGAGTTGTATTTGTAGTTTAAAGACTTGCCTTGTCATATTTGTGCCTCGTTGAATATCTCAGAGAATCTGCGTTAAGAGGACGTGTCTTTGGAGTGCTCAGCCACTTACACATTAATTTTATGAGCAGGCTGTTCGTTGATCGGATCAACTGAGAGCCTCGTCGTAGTCGACGGAGCAACAGCAATGGCAAGATACTATTACTAGGTCTTCTTTTAATGTAGTGTACATTAAATGATGTCGGTGTGTGCGCGCGCGCATACAAAGATAGATAGATAAAGAGATTTGGTGGGACAGCTCAATTACAATAGATCGAATATATGTGATTAAACAATCAATTATACATTTACACTGGCATTATTACAATATCTCTCTGCAGCAGAGAAAACGTTGTTTCAGGTAGTTGTCATTTGATTTTGGATCGGAATATATATATATATATATATATATATATATATATATATATCTCTGTGTGTGTGTTTAAGTATGTGTGTATGTATATATATATATATATATATATAAGACATGATGGCTAGCAATTGTATTACTACCGTTACCGACTGGAGAAAGAAGAGGAGATGACATGGGATGGTGAATGTTACAACATTCTGTGTGGGATTTGCAACAAATTTGTGTGTGAGTGTACATGCGTTTGTGCGCGGGGATAAGTGTATATAGGTGCGTGTGGGTGTGCGTGTGTTTGTATACAGGCTCCATTTTTGCTTCTTATGTAAGCCTATGGACATAGATACCGGACACACACAACACAGACAGATTCATATACCTATATTCGTATGTAAACACATGAACAAGTATCTATGCACATATATGTACATATATTTATACACACACACACATACACACACACACACACACATATAACGTGTAGAAACAGGACCCGGTTTCTCCTTTTCCCCGTACATAATGTCAATATTTAAAGACACCAAAAGTTAGAGATAAGATGTACAAGTTAATGGCTAGAACAGTGACACATGACAGAATTACCTGTAAAAGTATTCAGGTGTTTCTCTGAATCTACGTTTCACCTGCCGCGCTCTCTCTCTCTCTCTCTCTCTCTTTCTCTCTGTACTTAATGCGCGTGCGCGAGCGTGTGTGTGTGTGTGTGTTTGT
>NC_068991.1:30518768-30519785 GCF_001194135.2 Octopus bimaculoides
TGATAATAACAACTAAATTATTATTAATAATAATATCAACAACAACAATGACAAAACTAATACATAATAAAATCATATCACAACGTATATTTGAATTCTTCCGCTCTGTTTGATAAATATCCTTCGAGTTTGGATTGCTCTTTAATGAATTAAAGACACTTATAAACACGTTTTTCTTTTTTCTTTTTAGAGAGAATTAATATTTTTAAATTTCACAACGCGAGATATTCAGCAACAGTACTTTGGGGTAAAGATTGTTTGCCAACATAACATGGCAGTCCTGGTTTAGGACGAATGTTACTTTAGCTCCAGGAGACATCGGCTCCAACTGGCTATACGACATGATCTGTGTCCTTATATAGCCAGCTGGAGACGATGTCTCCTGGGGCTAAATTACAGCAATATTCGTCCTAAACCAGGTCTGACATGTTATCTTGGCAAACAATCTTTATTCCAACGTTTTTTTTTTCTTTCTTTTACATTTCATTCAGGCGCACACGCGCACGCATTTCCTCCGAAGAGACGATAGCCGTAACATCTGGCCATGATGTAGGAAGTCAGTACATTATTTGTAACACTGAGTAATATCATATTGTGGTTTGTTACGATGGACTGAACGAAATTTCTACATATCTATCTGTCTATCTATCTATCTAGTGTGTGTGTGTGTGTGTGTGTGTGTGTGTGTGTGTGTGTGTGTGTGTGTGTGTGTGTGTGTGTGTGTGTGTGTGTGTGTGTGTGTGTGTGTGTGTGTGTGTGTGTGTGTATGTTATATCAAAGTTAAGTTGACAGTCTACTCTGAGATTCATCCTTAACTAAACTGTTCACAACTGTCTGTATCATAAATATATATCCATCACAAATCATATAATGATATAAGTATATACCTATCATAGATATCCACTCTACCCAACGTATAGAGTTCTATACCACATATTTTTTGCATTGTGTAAAATGCATTTTTGATATACTTCTGATATATATATATATATAAATATATATATATATATATATATA
>NC_068991.1:30520422-30523262 GCF_001194135.2 Octopus bimaculoides
GCAGATAGACAAAATAGCAATACGAATAAAAAAAAACAAAAAAAAACAAATACAAGGGTAAAAGGGTCGAGCGACATGTGGAATTTTTAAATTTTACAAGGTGAGGAGCTAGCTCATTGATGGATGTGAGTGAGAGAATTGGGGGTAATTTTGAAAGGACATGTCTATGATAATAATAATGATGATGATGATGTAATAATAATAATAATAATAATGCTTTCTATTATAAGCACAAGGCCTAAAATTTGGGGCGGAGAGTTAAGTCGATTACATCGACTCCAGTACTCAACTGGTACTTAATTTATCGACCTCGAAAGGATGAAAGGCAAAGTCAACCTTGGTGGGATTTGAACTCAGAACGTAGCTAATAATAATAATAATAATAATAATAATAATTCTCTCTGGTATAAAGCACAAGGGCAGAAATTTGGTGGAGGGGGATAGTCGATTACATCGATCCCAGTACTCAAGTGGTACTTAATTTATCGATACTGCAAGGATAAAAATCAATTCGACCTTGGCGGAATTCGAACTCAAAACGTGAAGCCAGAAGGAATGGCAGTAAGCATTATCTCTCGGTGAGCCAACACTTCTGCTTGCTCACTGTTTAATAATAATAATAATAGTAATAATAATAATAATAATAATAATAATAATAATAATAACAACATATCAGTAAGAGAACAAAATAATATATTTGAAATTGGGGAAAATGAACCAGGAAAATGGGCCTGGAATTATTTAGAATGATACAGGGGCTATAGATGTGTAATTAGGACCGATATTTGGTGTATATGTTTGTGTAAGAGAGGGAGAGAAAGAGAGCAGAGCAGAAAGAGAAGAAACACAGAACAATTGAAATAGATAGATAGAAATATAGATGTCAGAGCGGAGGGGGAGAGTGTAGATGGTAGTGGGTAAAAAAATGGTATTAATAAGAGGAACTTACTCTAAGTAACCAGGGCTGGCGCACAGCTGTCCGGCCGAACCATCATCGCATCGACTGAAGAGTGTAAATGATGTAAATGAGAGTGGATATTATTACAGGTTTGCAGTTGTGGGTATAAATTATAGGTGAGCATGCATCGGTTTACATAACTATACATGTAATGTAACTGTGTGTTTGTGTGTGTGTATGTATATATATGTGTGTGTGTATATATATATATATATATATATATACACGCACATATATATGGACACACACAGAAACATATATATAGCTGTATCATAAATACATGTATACACCAATACATACGTACAATTAATGCTGTTATGAGTACATAGGTACATTCAAGCATGCATACATACAGGAAAATAAGTTCATCGATACACGAATATATATATATATATATATATATATATATACATACAAATCCATATGCCCATGTATACATACAATATTATACACACACGAATAAATACATACACGAAGGATGCCAAACTTGCTGTGTCTGTATATGTGTGTGTATGTGCGTGTGTGTGTATTAAATCTGTGTGCCTGTGCGTGGGATACACGTACGACAGGGTCCCTCCTAAAACATTTAACGAAACTCTGGTCCTTGCTACCGGATCATTCCTACTTGCTCAGATGTTTTAACACCCGGCTCTTTGAAAGAGTCATCGCTACCACGTGATCTTGCCTACCAGCGAACAAACAGAGTAAATACGTTGAGTATGTGTGGTCGATAACATTTACAACACTAGCGCGGCTTCTAATTCATATTTGAATATATTGGGTTGGCAAGAAAGAAGTTACGATTATTTTGAATGACTTTTGTCAATATTATGATTCTTTTTCCTTTTGAAAGCTGATTGCCGTTACTTTCAGCTACTTTAGAAGCAAATTGCGCATAATTTTGTTTACAGCTGTTAGTTCAGTGTCAATTGTAACATGGAGTGCCAAAACGAACATCTTCGCCATATTTTCTGTTTTTTTTATTTCCGTAAAGGCAAGAAAATTGCTGAGGCTCACAAAGAGATATGTGAAGTTTATTGGGTTGATTGCTTAACAGAAAGCCCATGTCAGAAATGGTATTAAAAATTCCGTTCTGAAAATTTTTCACTCAAAGATGACTAACGTTCTGGTCGATCTATTGAATTTGACGGCCGAATCAAAGTTATAATTGAATCTGACTGCCATATAATTGTGCGAAAGATAACAGAGATTAAATCTATCATACACAACAACTGAAAATCTATTAAAATGTCTTGAACATGTTAAGAGGCGTAATGAACCAGCTCAGACCACATCGAAAGCTGGATTGCATAAAAAAATGGTCATGTTGTCAATTTGGTGGGATTACAAAGATGTTGTGTATTTTGAGCTGCTTTCAAGGAACCAAACGATCAATTGCTGTCAACAATTAATGAAACTGGGGGAAGTAATCAAAGAAAAACGGCCAGAATTGGAAAATCGTAAAGGAATCGTGTTCCACTATGACAACCTTAGACCACCCGTGTAAAATCATTGGAGCTTGGTTGGGAAGTGATGCCACATCCACCATATAGCCCTGACCTTGCACCATCAGATTAACATTTATTTCAAAGTTTGCAAAATTCTTTGACTGGTAAAACTTTCAATAATGATGATGACCTGAAATCGCACTTGCTTCAGTTTTTGTCTGATAAGGACCAGAAGTTCTATGAGCATGGAATCATGAAGATGGTAAAAGGTTGTCAAACAAAATGGAAAGCATATAATCGATTAAATCTCATTCATTGTATGAAAAAGAAATGACTTTTATTTCACACGAAAAAAAAAAACGAAATTACTTTCTTTCCAACATGTGTGTGTTTGTGTTTGTGTGTGTGTACATATATGTGCGTGTGTGTATATA
>NC_068991.1:30523605-30534750 GCF_001194135.2 Octopus bimaculoides
AGTTTGTTGTGTCTAGCTCCGCTCTAAATCTAACAGCTGTGTGTGTGTATGTGTGTGTGTGTGTGTGTGTGTGTGTGTGTGTGTGTGTGTGTGTGTGTGTGTGTGTGTGTGTGCATAATGTACGTGTATGTTTGTACCGTTATCGCTCCACTTTATCCTCTTCTCCATCATCACTACCATCATCATCACCATTTCCACCATCTCCATCATCATCATCATCAACCCTGAACCAATATCCTTTAAACAGAACAACTGTTTTATTTAGTTTTTCCTTATTTCCAAAAACAAGAAGAAAAAAACGTCTAAGATGGCTACAATGTTCAAGCACCTTTGTCTGCGACTGATTATGAATATTTTACAGAACCATTTGTTGAGGTCAAACAGACACAATGTCACAAATTTGAGACAAAGAATGCAACCAATTAAATTGATTAATATTACTCCTTATTGACTTACGGAAAGAGCCAATAGAATAAGTACCAGGTTTTACAAAAACATAAGTACTGGGACGATTCATTCGACTAAAATTCTTCAAAGCTATGCCCCAGCATGACCGTAGTCTAATGACTGAAACAGCTGAAAGCTTAATCCATATTCAGATCGAATGTATCAATCACCTAACGACCTGTTTAGCAGTTTGTTGATGGAGGAATTTAGCCCAATATCAGCCATTATTAACATGCACTCTGGCCTTGACCACTCCATATTGTTTTACTCGCATGACTTCTTCCTTTTTATTAAGAGGACACTACATCTTCAACTACATTACACCACGATCAAACTATAACCACAGCATAACCCAACACAGCGCAACCACACAGGAACAGCAGCATAACCACATAACACAACGCTACAACAAGCAGACCATGTGACTTCCATGCCACAGCACACCACAAACACCACAAACACACAATAGCCGTTCTACATCACAAAAACAGTACAACACTTGTAACACAATACATTCTTTCAGACCAGCGACCAAGATTTTATGCGATTGCTCAATCTGCAAGAAATAACAGAATACGGGTCAACACCTGCCGTCTTTTGGTCTTTATTAAATGGAAAGACACAGCTATGGTTGGAACTCATTTGATAACAGCTGTAGGACTAAACAACTCCAGTTTCACTTGGTGACGAGAAATTCGAGAAAGAAAAGAAACTAAGTATAAACAAATCATATTCTTCTTAATGTATGGGTACTAAATTCTCTTTTCCTTACACATTAAAACAAAACACACCCACATTATATTGCTTATTACATACGAGTATGAAGACATTAACGTTTTAAGTCACAAATGAGGAATATTCCAGAAATGTTCCGTTATAACAAAACTTGTGATGTGTCGCTGTTTTATACTGGTTTCAAAGTTTGGCACAAGGCCTCCAAGTTGGCGGAAGGGCAAGTCGATTACATCAACCCCAGTGCTCAAGTGGTACTTATTTTCTCGATCCCGAAAGGGTAAGAGGCAAAGTTGACTACGGTGGAATTTGAACTCAGAACGTAAAGACAGACGAAATGCCAAGCATTTTGCCTGGCATGCTAACGATTTTACCATCTCGTCTCCTTGTTCTGCTTAATATTGTAACGCCAATAATGCAGCGAGTTGGCAGAAACGTTAGCACGACGGGCGATATGCTTGGCGGTATTTCGTCTATCTTTATGTTCTGAGTTCAAATTCCGCCTAGGTCGAATTTACCTTTCACCCTCTCGGGGTCGATAAATTAAGTACTAGCTGCGTACTGAGTCGATCTAATCGACTGCCCCGCTTCCCCAAAATTTCGGGCTGTGTGCCTAGAGTAGAAAAAATATTGTAACGTCAATAGAGTAAGAGAGTATGGCAGTGTAAGATGTGTGTGCGCGCGCAAAGAATTGTAACAGTAGTGAATGGTAACTAGGGACTGCTTACGAAAAGAGGAATATCAAAGAATGACTGCCACAAAAATGGTAACTTGGGAATAATTGCAATAGCCAATGGTTACAGAATGGAGTAGTAACTGAGGAATATTTCCAACAGTAAATGGAATAAGAATGGTTACACCAGTCAAAAATAAGAGGACAAACAATATCAGTGAATGGTAAGTAGAATAATCACTAAAGGGAATAGTTACTATAGAATGCCTGTAACTGGGAAAGGACTGTCGTGAGGAATGGTAACTGTGGAATATCTGCGATTGGCATTGATACCAAGATATACAACATTTGGTTGTCATTGCATCTTTATTTGGGACTCTTTGACTATGTTAAACTCTGTGCGCTGTAGCAGGAGTAGTAGTAGCAGCAGTAGTAGTAGCAGCAGCAGCAGCAGCAGCAGTAGTAGTAGTAGTAGTAGTATGTTAATAGGTGTGACGTCAACGGTAGATGATC
Source organism: Octopus bimaculoides (assembly GCF_001194135.2). Lineage (NCBI taxonomy): Eukaryota > Metazoa > Mollusca > Cephalopoda > Octopoda > Octopodidae > Octopus > Octopus bimaculoides. The sequence continues at coordinate 30,525,971 of NC_068991.1, forward strand.
GTTGGGGCTGTGTTATTGTGTTAGCGGTGGTGACGGAGGAGCAACTGATGATCATACTACTACTATTACTGCTACAACTACAACTACTACTAGTGTTATGATGATGATGATGATGGTGTTGGTGGTAGTGGTGGTGGTACGTGGAATATGTTCCTTGATTTGATGTGCAGGTATTAGCATGCTAGTTTCACCGCCCTCGGCTCGTGTTTCCAGACAAAATATTATTCTAACATTCAACAACACACTAATAGAGTCGACGCTTACTGCTAACGCACACACTTCATTAACTTATCACTTGGAGACTTCTTCGCCATCAACACCACCAACACCAACAACACCACTATCACAACATCCACCACTACAAGCATCATCATCAGCAGCAGCACAACCACCGCAACCACCGCAACCACCACAGCCGCTGTCACCATATATCACAACCATTACCACCACCACAACCGCTCGCAACACCATGACAACCATTGCGACGATCACTACCACAATGCGTAGTAGTAGTAGTAGTAGTAGTAGTAGTAGTAGTAGTAAAAGTGGTGGTGCTGGTGCTGGTGGTAGTGGTGCTGGTGGTAGTGGTGCTGGTGGTAGTGGTGCTGGTGGTAGTGGTGTTGGTGGTGGAGAGATTTAGCCGGGTAACATTAACGGGGATACTGTACTTTTTGAATGCTTCCAACTTATTGAACACGGAATTTCACTAGTCGGTGTGTGTACGTGTGCGTGCATATGTGTGTGTGTGTCTGCGCACGCGTGTATGTGTTCACATGTGTGTGTAAGTGTGCGTACACGCATGTGTGCGTGTGTATGTATGTGTGCGCGTCTGAGTGTGTGTGTGTGTGTCTTTCACTCTGTTGTTACTTGGAGTTTCCTCAAATCAGAATTAGATTATATAAACATAGTCATACGTACATACATATATACGTGTGTACATAGGTACACATATATAGACACATTGATACATACATTCAAATATACACATATGTATACAAACATATATACATAAATACACATCTATACAGACACACACATCCACACAAATACATAAACACCTTATGATGTTTGCGCGCACATCGTTACGCGATATCATAATAGAGATGACATGCATGTAACGTACCATGTAACTTGTATGTAACATGTAACATATAGCATCTCGCATATAACATATAGCATGTTATATATAGAGTATAGCTAGTTACATGTAACAAGATGTAAATAAATGATGTAACACGCTAAACATTAACATGGTAGATAACTTGTAGTGTATTACAGGTGACATGCAACATGTTTACTAAAACATGTAAATGTTATATACAATATATAACATATTAAGCTTAATATGCAATACGCGACCTGTTGTAGAGGCTTCAATTTCAACAATGATTTTATTTGTTTATTTATTCACTTATATATTTATTATATTAATGGTGGAATCAATAGAGCATCAGATAAATTGTATTCCGCCCTGAATTCAATACTAGCCATGGGCATCTTTTCTTTTCATTTCCAGAATCGATAAAATATTTTAGCTTATTTACTCGACAAGGCACATGAATGGCTGTGTTTAAGAAGACAGCTCAAAAAACAAGTGCTTTCGGTTTCAGTTCCACCGTAGGGAACTTTGGGCAAATATCTTCTACTATAGTCCCGTGGATTTGTTAGATGGAAACTGTGTGGACGGCTATCTTGTATATCTACATATAGTTGTGTGTGTGAGTGTGTGTGTGTGTGTGTGTGTGTATGTGTGTGTATTAGCGTCTGTATTTATCTCAGAACCACCTGCCAACTCGAGCTGGGGTTTTTTATGACCACCGTTATTTAGAGTTTCGGCTAAATTGACTGACAGAATAAGTATCACGATTTAAAGAAAAATAAATACTGGGTTTGATTTGCTTGACTGAACGAAATAAGCGATAAAAAATTTCCCACATCCCTAGCATACATGACACTCACTACGTCTAAAAGCGTCTTCTGTCAGCTGGTTATTTCAAAAGGGGTTGTGCGGTGGACGTGGCTGAGAGATCTGAGGACAAGCACTAGTATTTTCAGCCCTCATCAATTCTCTCTCCAAGTTCCGTTGGAGAGATAGGTGCGAGTAGAGAGAGACAGAGAAAGAGTGAGCGAGAGAGAGACAGAGAGAGACAGAGAGAGAAGGGGAGCACTACCTACCTAAAAATTTGTTGGTAATGAGTGAGAATGGCGAGCAACGACCGCTTTCATTATGACTCTACAGGCTGGGGTGTGAAAGCTAGGACCCGACACTTGCCTTGGTAGCCAAGGTAATCAATCCTAGCAAAAATGGTTAGGGTGTACTTCTCTACGCTAACCATGCACCCTAACAGTTGAGTGAGGCCTAGCGATTTTGGCGGTCAAGGTAAACCTGGATGTGTGAAATTCCTTAATTGGCCCTAGTTGAAGTTTCTCCACTACCAAGAGGACTGCACCAGTCGTTTTCACACATACACTGTATACCACGTATACTCTTATCGCTTTTCACTGTCCTTTTCGTTTCATTCTCATCTTTTATGTAACCCCGCCACAAGCATTGTTGATATTCCTTCTCATGTCCTCCTCATCTCTGCACCTGCGTCTAATAAAAGTAGTTCTTCTTCTTCTTCTTCTTCTTCTTCTTCTTCTTCTTATTATTATTATTATTATTATTATTATTATTATTATTATTATTATTATTGAAGCCATACCAGATAAATTACTTAGAAGAGTTTCTTCCGTCTCTTTACGTTTTAAGCTTAAATTCCGGGGATCGATAAAAAAAGAATCAGTCAAGAACTATTGTCGATATAATTAACTTATTCTACACCCCAAAACCTGTTGTCTTTATGCCACAATTTGAAACTATCATTATTATTATTATTATTATTATTATTATTATTATTATTATTATTATTATTATTATTATTATTAAGGCGGTGAGTTGGCAGAAACGTTAGCACGCCGGACGAAATGCTTTGCGATATTTCGTCTGTCATTACGTTCTGAGTACAAATTCCGCCGAGGTCGACTTTGCCTTTCATACTTCGGGGTCGATAAATTAAGTACCAGTTACGTACTGGGGTCGATCTAATCGACTGGCCCCCTCCCCAAATTTCAGGCCTTGTGCCTATAGTAAAAAGGATTATTATTATTTCCGCCGAGTTCGACTTTGCCTTTCATTCTTTCGGGGTCGATAACATACGTACCAGTTATACACTGGGGTCGATATAATCGACTAGCTCTCTCCCACAAAATTTCAGGCCTAGAAAGGATTATTATTGTCATTATTCTTATTGTTGTTGTTGTTGTTGTCGTCGTTGTTGTTGTTGTTGTTGTTGTCGTTGTTGCTGGTGTAGTTATTCAACTAAAAATATTGCTAATTAACATCTTATGGCAAGAACAAGCTTATATCACTTGTTTAAGTCACACTTTGGCAGTGCACCGTGTGTTTTGATAATGATTATAAAACCAGCTGTATGCCTAAATGATCAGATGTGTGTGTGTGTCTGTGTGTGCGTACGTGCAGGCGCGTGTGTGTGTTATATTAGCGTATGTACACTTGTAAGTGTATAGATACGCACGCACACATACAATTGTATATACATGTACATAAATGTACACGTGTAAATATATATATATATACATTGTTGAGGCTAATGTCATTGTTGTTGTTTGGGATTACTGTAACATTCTTAAATCTTTTGTCGATATACGTAGTACTTACACATATATTCAAATGTGAATATATGTGTGTGTGTGTGTGTGTGTGTGTGTGTGTGTGTATATGGATGTACATATATATGTATATGTATATATATATATATATATATATATATATATTTATATATATATACACACACATATCAATGTTGTATGAGTGTATGCATGTATGTATGTATGTATGTATGTATGTATGTATGTACAAGGTAGTCCTACTCATTGCTATATAAAGAAGTGGAGAAATAGTAACTAGGCTATCAACTCGGAACCTCGTCAATGACATAATGGTCACTGAACTCATTATTGTGTACGGAATGTATGCAGCTACATTTCTGCTGATATTATTATGCCCCATATTCAACTATTTACATATACATACATACATGTATGTATGTATGTATGTATGTATGTATGTATGTATGTATGTATGTATGTATGAAAGAAAGAGACAGAACTGTGTGTTCTTGTATAGTGGCGATTGGGAAAAGTAATCATTTTATGTTGACAAACAGGGAGATAGAGAGATACATATGTTATTGAACTAATTCAAATTTACTCTGAAAATGATTAAATATACAAGTGTAAAAATCATACTCTGATGCATTGTTTGTTTACATCATTATATTCGTCATATATTTTATGATAATTAAATATTTTGTTTTAAATGTTGCATAGTTTTTTAGATAAAACAATGTGATACACCTTTTATATATATTTATGCATACATATAACATTGTATATTCTTGTAAAAGTTCCATATTTTAAATTGCAAATTATGTTTTAAACGTTTTATATCTTACAAATAGGAAACGTGTTAGAAATGTTTTGTATTCTTAAATATTTGTATGTTTGTTATAGTTTTATAGGCGTTTTACAGATACAGAATATACTTTATGCTTTATAAGTGTACTCTGTTTTCTTGATATAAACTATTTTTAACGTTATGAAAATTAAACATATTTTATGTGTTAACTGTTATATATTTTAAAAATAGAAAACGGTTTCATGTTTAATACTTATTAAAGTGTTATTTTAGCATTATTTTATCTTATAACCTTTAAAATTACTTTCTAATTCCAAAAGTTTTAACAGCAAATGCCATTGAGAATCCCTCTATGTAATAAAGGGTGCGTAAACATTTTAGTCTCGGGGTAGCATGTATAAGAAGCTGTGAAGTCAGGGTATATGTGATGAGAAAAATATTGTTTTAATTGATAAATTCATCGGTGTGCAGATGAAGACAGAATCCAACTGTAATTACTATGTTATAGTGTATCAATTGAGCCAGTCATTAAAATAGCTTATAGACAGAAACACCAAGATGCTTCCAAGTATAGCTAGTAGTAAACAGAAGTCGAACCTCTCTGGTAAATATGAACTTTTTTGCAAACTTGATAGCTCCTGGCTAAAATGAAAGTGTTGCGTTAATTTTACTTAATTAACACAACATGAATAATAAATAATAATTTATTTTGTAACTATATATGGAATGACAGCTTGCACAGTTTGGCTGAACGGGACATATTTCTACAACATATTCAAACAGATATATCCATTACATAATAGTGAACATTTCCATTTTTTTTCTGTTAAATTAATATAAATACATATATTGTAATATATTTGATTATGTTAAACCATGTAATAGTTTTCTTTGATGTGTACCCCAGTAAGAACCAACATTTGTAACTAAATATTTTTAACTGTTTTGCTTCAGTAGGCTTCCCAACTCTGGTCACTGCCCTGATAGTTTAGTGGTTACTGACCCCAAATTCAAAATTACATTTTTGATTATGTAAATTCTTTTCATATATACATGAAGCGTTTGACCATGTACCCTTGCTTCGCCTGAAAACAGCACCATAATGGTAAAATCGACCAACATCGAAATCCTTCAAAATTAAATTCTAAGTTAGTGAATATCCTATTGTTTACAAAGTGAATACATTATATTACCATTTTCATCAAATTCTTATGCGCATTACACCTAAATTTTATTGGTGAATAAGAAAGAGACACACAATTAAGGGTTTAGAATCTAGTTAACAGTTCAGCAAGTTTACCTTGATTAAAGCAAAATGGTCTTTTTGAAATGTTACTTAAGATGGTGCATCGTCCATAGCCACACTGCTATGTTTTCACAGGGTGAAATGAGACCGTTTATTATTCCCTTGCTACCTTGTGTACACACAAAAGTTCTAACAGTTCTTTGCATTCCTTATATTCCATCAAATAACGATGTCGTCATTACATGTAGACGATCTGACTGAAAGTCATTCACTCCACAGCGTTCCGGTTTCATTCCAGAATAAACGACAACATTCATGTCCAAACAATCATTCAACTTCCTCTTTAGGTCACATCATTTCTAACATTGTTTAAAATAAGACCACAAGAATTCTATAAATAATTTCTAAATAATCATCTGGTCAACCTTTAGAGTAATGATTCAGTAGTTTCTCTGCTCAAACTTACACATGAATTCTATGATGGATCTTTGTGCAATGTAGGAAGTTAAGCAGAATGTAGAAAATAAATGGTAAATGATATATTGACTCGAGAAAGATAAAAAGGAGACGCAAAATGTGGAGGGATTCGAACTTAAAATATTTTGTGCCGCTATATCGTGTCTGATCGTTGCACATAACAATATTTAGGGCCAATGTCTTCAACAGGTCTCACCGAAGCTCAGTAAGCAAAATTGGTTAGCCTATTTTTGAATGTGTGTGTATATGGACAGATGTATGTATGTATGTATGTATGTATGTATGTATGTATGTATGTATGATATGGTATGTATGTATATATGTATGTATGTATGTATGTATGTATGCAATGTTTTTGTGCATATGTAACTTCATCCTTGTCTAAGTTTAGCGGTGTAAAACGGTGTTATGCCCATTTGTATCAAATAGATGACTAAACAATCTGATAAATAAAATTCACTATTATGTGTACAAGATTGAAATATGTTGTTAATCGATGTGATCAATAAAAAACCATGGGATGTAGTCTTGCTCCAGCTTGACCACGATGAAATTAATGAATTCAGTTAAGGAATAAAGAAAGTCAAGTAATAATTACAAAAGACAGCCAGTCAGTGAAAAGATTTACTAGAGAGGTTTATGATTGGTGGATATTTAGACCAGCCTTTTCGTGTTGACTTTAAACCGCATGACTATTTCGCCATTGTTTCCTCACAATCCAGCAGCGATAAAAGCCTGAGATTTAGACCAGCCTCCTGTGTAGCGAACAGACGTTCCCAGAGGAGCACCATTGAATAAGAGCAATCTAGCAGGGATAAACTCACAGACGTGTAAGGGAGTAGAGCGAGGTTTTGTTGCTTAGAATACACCAGCAGTATTAATAAGTGGTTATTTGTGTGTGTGTGTGTGTGCTTACATATATACAAACACACAAATGTGTATGTGTTTTTATATATATATATATATATATATATATATATATATATATATATATGTGTGTGTGTGTGTGTGTGTGTGTGTGTGTGTGTGTGTGTGTGTGTGTGTATGTATGTATGTATGTATATATGAGTGTATGTGTGTGTGTACACATATGCTCTTAGTAAAAATGCAATACAACATGCTGTGGTATAATGATTTTCATTTCCTCTCATCCCCTTTCTCTATATGTATTTCTCCCTCACTTCTATCCATCTCTATATCTCACACTCTCTCATCGCCTTTAATCCATCTATCTAGATTCTATCTATCTACATATTTTTCCATTTACCTCTCTCTTTCTCTCTCTCTCTCTCTCTCTCTCTCTCTCTCTCTCTATCTATCTATCTATCTATCTAACTACCATTCCTCTTAAAACAATGTTATTTAATGAATAAACTGGCAAAGCGATAATTAAAATACATCTCTGTATGTATATATATTCATAGAAGAATAGTGCGTACAATGAAGACATGTTGAACGCTTATACAATACAGAAAACAAAATATTCTCTCACTGATACGACACTCAGAGAATTGCAACTTTAACTAATTCTTCCACAGGGATAATCATTCAGTTGAATTTAAGTGAAATGAATTGATGTTCCATCACTTGGGGACTTAACCAATTTGTGAATTTATAAGTAGTCCTAAGTAAAATTTATTTATTTTCAACAATGCGCTATTAATGCTTTGTTTTGTCTTGTTTTCCCCTGAAAGTTACTGTGGTAAATGCGTGGGCTGTTGAGTGATAGAATCGGAAGTAAAACGCCCGATTCAAATGTAGAATTTATTGAGTTAGATTCTTTACATTCTGATTTCAAATGGCGCCGAGGTTGGTTTTGCCTTTCATCATCGTGGAGGTCGATAAGATAAAAGAGCGGTCAAGTACAGAGGTTCATATTTAATCGACGCTACCCCTCCCATGAAATTTTTAGCTTTGTGGCTCTACAAGAAATCATTATTACCCTAACAAATATTTAAACTCTAAAGAGATCAGCTAACATTTTAATTTGCCCCAGCCTCACCCGTCTCCGTTTACATTAACCTCTCATCAACACTATCAACAAACCCAATTTGGTACCTGCAATAAATGTCACTGGCTTGCCATACCCATTACGTAGGAAAGTTGGAGATAGAAACCCAGCAAGTAAATCTAGAACACGTTGAAAATGATATCCTTGGTAAACTACGATGGATTCAACAGTCAGACATCAACAATAGGAAAAACTCAACAATGACAACCAAAGAAACAAACAAAATAAAAACAATATAATTGTTTCCTTCGTGACGGAATCACTTTGAATCGAATTATACGGGATGAAGGAGATGAGAGAGAGAGAGAGAGAGAGAGAGAGAGAGAGGGAGAGAGAGAGAGAAAGAGCATGTGTGTGTGTATTATTTCTTTATTATTTATTTTGTGCTTCATAAAATATTAAAGTACTCAATACACTGCTCTATGTTATAAATGACTACAGTATGATTATATGGTAATCATATGAAGTAAACAAGATTATTAGCTGGTGGGTGTAATACTGTGCGAAAGGGCCAATAAGAGAGAAACCCTGGTTCGGATTGCACACGCACAGACACACACAAGTGC
>NC_068991.1:30534869-30535716 GCF_001194135.2 Octopus bimaculoides
ATATGTAATATATGTTTACAGTTTTACACATATATGCATTATATCTTACCGCCGTAATTCGGTCATGTTTGATTCGTCTTCATCTATTTTGATACTGAAATTCTTAAATCGAAGAAGATATTTTTCTACGACAAATATGCCATTCACCGAGGACTACACACACACACACACACACACACACACACACCCACTCATTGATGCGAAAAGGATAAGAAAACAAATGCTTCAAGAGGGTAAAGAAAATATGTTCAGTCTACTAGAAGTATATTTCGTATACAACACTTTTACAATTCCTCCTTTGCAGACATACATTTGGCCCTATGAATTAGTCGCTACAAAAACTTAACAAGATGGATGGAATGACTCGTAAACTATTGAAAATTTCTACACCAACAGGGATGTAGACACGGTGTAAAACCTGTATTAACATTGTAACATACCCAGTAGAGAAAATAACTCAGCGACAATTACGTTCAAGGTTACAAATACGAAATTAAAGAGACCATTAAGATAACTAAAGACATTATTAGGATAGTTAATTAGGATAGCGAATAACCTTGAGTAGATACATGAAATATAAGCTGACATATATCTCTCTCCAAAGGATATTGGAAAATCCTAGTTAAAACAGCAATATAAGAAGGTTGAACATGGATGCTTAACAAGAAAACCCGCTGGCCTCGAAGGTAATAAACCATACTAATAACCTTGTATAAAACGCCAACTAGTTTACAACAGTTGGTCTTGAATTTATTTCTATGTTTCCCAGGAAGAAAAAATCTCCATCAGATAGTTTCTGTACAAAAGACAGAATTCATCAGCGAACAATATAGAAATATATATATAT
>NC_068991.1:30535739-30540445 GCF_001194135.2 Octopus bimaculoides
TATATATAGGGATAAAGAAAACCAAAACTGAAGGCATTAACTATATAACTTCCAAATATGAAAGACTATTCTTCAGATGCTACTCCCCCACAAGAAATGATGTAGTAGCCAGAGATAGTTACAATAGAATAAAGCTGATCAAACTAATGATGACCATAACAACCGCTAAATCCTCACAATATTGGTGGTACCTAAGAATGAAAACAGCAAACCAATTAAAATAAAATCGACTTGGCATTATCTGAGACTGCAAAATGAAATAATGTTCTGTTGTCAGATGTCTACTTGACATCAATGTGACGAGAAAAAAGAGGAGGAAGAATATGCAAACTCCTAACCCAAAAGTTACTTTCAGAGATGAAAACACACACACACACACATACACATACACACACGCACATGCGCATACATACATACATACATACATACAAATAGATTTTCCTATTAGAAAGACGCTAGGCAACAATCCAAGGAGAATCTGTGAAAAGTGTCTCAACTATTACTTCTGTGTCTGTTAGATGCTACTGTTCAGACGATAGCCTTCTTCCATCAAAGGCCTTGTCAATGTCGTTGTCGACCTCCCTACTTCTGTTGCCACCATCATCGCCGCCATTTTTGTCTCTAATATTCTGTCGTTTGCGTCTTTTAAATTCATGACGTCGGATTTCTCTTGTCATCTGTACTGAGCTCTCGGTATTTATAGTTATTGTTTTTGTTGTTGTTGTTGTTGTAATACAGGTAAGTGGTTAGTCGTGGGTTTATTATGCCCGAGCTCTTACCGTATCATTCCATCAATGTCATGCTGAGAAGCTGACGGCCACAAAAGCCTCCATCTAAATGACCACCTTTTAGATGAGAAAGGTGTCCCCTTAAGATTTAATTAGAGTTCCGTAGACAGGTAGTGTATAACAACAACAACAGTGTTAGTAACAATAACTAACTTATCTGCAATATAAATAACAACCAAACATCAACTAGTTTGTTAAATATATTAAATGACAAAATGATAGCGACTTGAAGCGCCTTTGATCGTCGGTATGTTTAATCAAGGCTGACCAGGGGTTAAACAGCAACAACAACTATATATAACAACTATTTAGAAATACAACGAGGAGGCGGAAGAGGACGAGGAGTAGTTGTAGGAGGATAACGACTACTCCGATTACAAAGAAACAATAACACGCGCGCGTGTACGCTCACGCGCGCACGCAGTCACATCAAAAGTAGAAATTAACCATTCAAAATGTTAACATATTTATAATAAAACCCAAAAACTAATATGAGTGATCATCAAGAGAACGAATCACCCTCTCTCTCTCTCTCCGAGTATTTGTCTTCCATATTTATAGCAACCAGTGTTACATATGCAATAAATATTGGGGTAACAAAATACATTGAACGAACTGACCGACTATCACGCATGCGCATGAATAATTTATTCAATATAATCTTTATTCGAGTCTCTCCTCCCTCTATCTCTCCGTGTGTGTGTGTGTGCGCACGCATGTGTGTGGAGTGTGTTTGTGCGTCTTTGTATTTATGCACTCTGTCTATTCTGCTTACACTATATACACCGTGTTGTGTTACTCTCTACAATATCAACCAACGCAAGAGATATCACAGAAAATCGTTAATGCCACTGAGCGGTTGGTGGGTTTGCTAGTTGGATGTCGTATTGACTGTCTGATTGCCTGCCTGACTGCATGGCTTTGTTGGCTGAGTGATTGACTGATGCATACACTGACACACGCACACAGATACATAGACACACACACACACACACACACACACACACACACACACAAGCAAACACAATTACACATTATGTGAAGCGATATGAAGGCGTGGCCATTATTTAGCTGTTAGAGGCTGAGAGACGAACCAATAATACCAGCATTGGGGACCAACCAACTAGGAAACCTCAACGTAGTGAATTTCTTTACTAGAAATAACAGCTAAATCTCTTTCAAATCATGTTCCCGTGAATAATATAGTCCCACATACACTTTGTCTATAAGAAGTAGGGATTGTCACGTCTAGAAGACCTTTGTCCATAGGTTTCATCCATAAATAGTGGGTTTTCATCTATTAATAGTGGGTTGCCGGAGATTCTTCTGCGATTTTAACCCCCTTTTTTTTTTCAAGATATATTTCCGAATTCAAACTGCACTGGGATCAACTGTGCTTTTCATTCTTCCGAGATCGATACAATAAAGTAGCAGTCACAAAACTGGGGTAGATTTATTTACCTATAAAACATCCTGGATATGATTAGAATTATAATAGAAGATCACGGCTGATCTGGGGCTAAAGAACAATAACAACGGACAGAGAAAGGAAAGCAAGAGATTTGCAATCGGAGAGGCAGGATATATCTGATTGAAACACTTTCTGATGGTTTTTATTGTGAATGATTATGTTTTGAGTTCAAATCCCACCACGTTCAACATTGTTTTTAATCTTCACCGGCTCCCTATAACAAGTATCCATCACAGTAATTAACTGTCGGTGTACTTCAATTAATGACCCACTCTCCCCTTACTGATGGTACTCCTTCCCAATCGTTGATATTCCTCAGATGGTGGTACTCATCTCCCAATATGTTTCCATATACCAAATATAAGCCTCTTTAGTAGAATATTTAAAGATTTATTTGAGTGAGTCAGTGCATGTGTATGTGTATGCGTAAATGTGTGTTTTTGTGTGTTTGTGTATATATGTTTGCGTGTATGTGTGTGTGCATGCGTTTACGTGTGTGTTTATATACTGAGGAAAATTCATTATTTCTCAGATCCTTACTACAGACATCATAAACAACAAGAACAACAAGAATTATATTGTTGATGATGTTAATTTGTTATATAAGTACAAAAATACGATAAATAGTGACGGGTGGATCTACAGATATTTTAACGAAATACTGAAGAATACAAGTTGAATCAGTTATGAATGTTTTTAAACCGGCATTCTACGATTTCATTACACTGAAAAACGTTCTTTGTATGTTACACTTAATCCGGTATTCTACTACACTGCGATCTCATTCTATTAATAGACATAGACTTGTATGTTCTATTTAATCTTGGGTTCTATCAATTTTTATCATATCTCATTGCACTGATAATTATTGACAAAAAAGCCGCACAATTAGAAAAAAATCTTCAATTTATTCCCTACATTTTAAATGTCTCCTGTATACATCTAGAATTGCTTAAATCCAAGGAAAATAATTTAAGAGAAGCAAATTTAAAATAAATTGTGAATCTCTAAGGTCTTCCCACCTGATAACTTTACAACATGTTTCATACGTATATTTATGATACATTTTACGTTGTTGAATATTAAAGGCTTGAAATCTACACAAGGCTTGAAATTTGCAGGAAGATTACATCGACCCCAGTACCCAGATGGTACCTCGACAGAAATAGAACCCAGCAAGTTAAAACGGAAAAAATGTTCGCATGTGCCTTTGTGCTGTCTGATGTTGACGGTAACAGATTACAAAAGATGACGTCACAGTTTCTATGTGTTTGCAATGCACACATCCACATAAATACATATACATACACACACGCACACAGATAGATAGATAGATAGATAGATAGATAGATAGATAGATAGATAGATAGATAGATAGATAGATATCAAACAAGGTTGTATCTCTTTAAATTCACTTTTGTCACTTTTTCTCTGGAAAACGACCCTGTCCGAAACATTGGATTTTTCACTCCCCACAGCATGCTCATTATACACTTTTTGTTGAATTAGCCAAATAAATAATGTAAGTCTTGATGCAGTCTTGCCGAGTTGCATATAGAAATAAGAAAAATAGGATCTTAATATAGATATATAGCTAAGCATATTAAAGTTATAATTATATAAAAAATATAACTGATTGTAAGTTACTCATTAAAACTAAGAGACACGATTGAGAAAATGTTCCAGCATAATGAACTAGCATTTCTACAAGAATATATTTTGTTTCAATAGGTTATAGGTTACGGTTCAACATATGTGTATATCCGTGTATACACGTACATTTGAATATATATTTGTGTGTATTTGTGCCTCTATATATAAACACACATACATATATACACACATACATATGTAAATACACATGAACATACAGTTATTTTACGCTCTTACACATACATGTTGTGTATGCGTGTGTATATATATATATATACTCATGCACACACACATGTATATGTGTATGTGTGTGTGCGTCCTACCGATCATATACCGCCCCACCTACACTGATTTAATCACATGAATTCACAGTATTCTGGAATATAATGATTTTAAAAGGTTTTGACAATCCTTTTTTGCTCCAGGAATGAGGAGGATATACTAAGAATTCTTAGACATGAAGCCATCCAGTAAATTTCTTTAAAATATATATATATAAAAAAAAAAATAACACCAACAAATAAATTAATGATTAAGTTGAAATAAAAGTTTGCTCGAAACTGAAGCCCAATCCACATACATACTTATACAAGCACACGCACCTTATATGCATACGTACGTACATACATGCAGACATACATACATGCATACATATATACATGCATATATAACTATATATGTACATATGGCTACGTATACATAAACATATATACATATACACAAACACACTTATATATATATGAATATATATAGAAATATATTCATATATATATATATATATATATATATATATA
>NC_068991.1:30540729-30543332 GCF_001194135.2 Octopus bimaculoides
GAGAGAGAGAGAGAGAGAGAGAAAGTGTGTGACAGAGAGAGAGTGTGTGTGTGTGTGTGTGTGTATATGCGCGTATGTGTGTTTGTACATATGTATGTACCTAATAGAATATATGGGTGTATATATATATATATATATATATATATATATATATAGACATATATATATACACAGACACATACATATACATATATATATACACACAAATATATATACATATATATATACGTATGTATATGTATGCATATGCATATACACATACATATACATACACAACAAGTACACTTACCTAAATATGATATTTCATGAAGGTGTGTTTTATGTGCTTATGTATGTCTCTTTATACGTATGCATTTGTAGGTGATTGCGAATACTTTGTAAAATATAAATCTATATCCATGTATCCGCTATTCTATTCAGGTGTTTCCATATTCATAGACGTAGTTTAATTACATGCTTGAGAGAAAAGCTGTTCCATTGTCCCCCATATCTGCAAATATATGTGTGTTGGTGTGTGTGCTTATAATGTATGAACTTATGTGTACGTGTGTATACATGCCAGTGTGTAATATTAAGAAATCCTGCGTCGATGTTTGACATATCAATTGCTAATATTAAACTGTTTAATATCGGACTTATAACTATGCACAGAACGTATGCCCCTTGTTCATTATTTTGTCTTAAAGCCACAATCCTCGTCGAAGATAATTTTAATATTGAGAATATTAACATTCAAACCTTTGTTAGAAAATAACTTTTCTATCATTATTATTGTTATTAATCCCATACATACATACATACATACATACATACATATATAGAAATAGAGGATATTAGGAGTTTCCTTGAGGATGACTCAAAATACATACATATACACATATATGCATACACACGTACTTACATACATGTATGTCATCTATATACATTATACAAATGCATACACAAATATATACACACACGTATATATCATTTATTTGTTTTTAAATTTATTCGTGGTGTAAATAAACCAGATAGTATAATTTGAAATGAATAAATAGATACAAGTATACACACATATAAACAAATGTACATAGATATATATTTTCTAAACGCACACTCATACATGAACACACAACGACACACACGCTCACATATACACTGACTGGAGTGAATATATTTTCATATATATACGTGACAGGAGACGTGTGCGTGTGTGTATGTGTGTGTGTGTGTGTGTGTGAATAAAATCGTTACAACACTGTAGTTCTATATTGGTATATATTTTTACATGTTTACATGAAACGAGACAAGACGTCTATCAAAATTAACCGTCACGGAAACACATCCATCTGAAGAATGCACTATATACCATCAAATTTAAAGTCATAGAATACTTGTCATATTGATACACAACATGCAATACATATATTTATTGTGTCTATGTGTATGTATGTATGTGTGTATGTATGCATGTATGTATATATGTATGTATGTATGCATGTATGTACGTATGTATGTATGTATGTATGTACGTGTTTCTATATATATATACACACACACACACACATATATATACATACGTATATATATGTATACGTATGTATGTATATACAAATGCTTACACATATGCATATATATATACGTATCTATATACATAAACATACCTATATATATATATATATATATATATATATATATATATATGTGTGTGTAGGTATACACATTTGTATGTATATACATATATATATGCATGTGTGTACATACAAATACATATATATGTGTATGTGTGTGTATGGTAGCGTGCAAGACAGAGATGAGTATAAAAGATTTCCCTACAATATTGTAAACCATATATACACAAACACATAGATGCACGCTTACATACAACCAAATGTGCATACTTACATACGAATATACATACCCGTATATGCATTTCTCATCTTCTCTACAAGTTTTAAACAAATGGATTTCCGAGAAAGTGATCATTATAAGTCGGTCTATAAGACAATCTTTTTATTTATCTACGCAACCAATGTTGATTGATTCATACTCTTTAATACCCTATATTAAGTATATTTTATCATTTAATGGCATAGTTATTATTCCCCAAATTGCATAGGTCAGTACAGATAGTTATATCGATTCTAGTAGATAGGTCTATCGACTTCTGAAGATTGGAAGATAAATTCGAACCAATCAGTATTTGAACGTTAGTGAAGACCACAGCACATTTTGAATGTACTTACACACACACACACGTGTATACACGCGTGCGCGCAAATACCATTTGGGTGGCGAAATATATTTATTCCCTTTAAAATATGTACAATTACGTATGTGTGTGTGTGTGTGTGTGTGTGTGTATGTGTGTGTGTGTGTGTGTGTAACAGTATATATATCAGTATATCAGGCTGTAATTACAAAGTAACCAGGGGGACGATAAATCTTAGTGCCGTCCAGCGTACATGAACTGAAGTGTATTAACACAACGCTTCCGACTTAGCCAGTCTTGATGCAGTCATTTTCTTACATTTCCCTATTCACATTTTACCCAATACAAACCCACTCTCTCAAATACCCACTTGTACATAGATATAGGTATATATATATATATATATATATAT